>NC_056565.1:33859520-33865801 GCF_013358625.1 Macadamia integrifolia | reverse complement strand
TTTACCCAAAAAAAAAAAAAAGAATAGGTTAAATTTTTTGTTTATCCTCCATTAACCCAATACCCTTATAGTTAAAAGCTGTTGGACTACATCTACTCTTATATTTTTGATAAAAATATAATTAAATAATATATTTATTCCTCAAAAATAATTTTCTTGTAAATTGGATATTAAAATATTATATACATGTTAAATATAGGTTTATATAATCTTTTCTACTTTGGAATCGGACGTGAGAGTTTATTCTCATCCAATTCCTTGCAAGTGAATTTTTTTTTTTTTCTTGAATCAACTAGATTATTTCCTATATAGTGTTTGCGCATTTATTCTTCAAAAGTGTGGTGTTCAGGAATTTGATAAAAAAGTATCTACTCTCGGTACTAGCCATTCAATTCGTTAATTATCTTTATAATCAGGTGTCAATTGCGTGTCAAATATAAGATTGACGTCGAGAAGCTGTTTCAAAATTTTTTTTATTTTCTCAAAAATTTTGACCCTACAATACATTAAGTCATGTACCAGCTGAGATCAAATTTTGATGTATCATTTATTTATGGCTACCAACTGTTTTATCCACAAACGAAATTATATTAGGACATTGATTTGAAAGCTAATGAGGTAGAGATGTTATAACTAAAAGCTTGTGTAACAATTTGATTCGGTTGAGAAGGTAATATAACCACCTTTGATATGACAAGAGGTTCAATAATTTAATACACAGAATGAATCTTATGCGATTGATGGATAAGACCCAGCATTGTCTTACCTCCCTAGTCCCCACTCTTCATCTATCAAACATAGCCAATGGTTTCTTCAGAACTAAACTAAGGGTAGAAAATTATTATTATTAATTATCTCTGTTGATGATTTGGTAGGACTTAAAAAATAGAGGATTGTATTTATTTCATAGGAGAGGGATTACAACGATGCTAAAGTGTGGTTTCCCACCAATGAGAGAAAATGTGCATGAAGCATCCATTAGGAAAAGGGTTTAATGAGGAGGGAGAATGTGTGTGAATTTCATCTGTGAGATGTGAGAAAATGTGCTTAAGAATATGCACACTGATGTCGTGATAATCGTTTTCCGTTAATGTATTTGCCGATTATGCTTCACTGTATTTCCTCACTGTTAGGGGCTGATAACACTAATGGAAACAAAGTTGGTAGCCCACAGAAACTAGTTGGAGTTTGTGATCATCTAGTTGAAGATTGGTTTTAAAAAATGATGGTTGGATTTGGCATTTAAATGACCTAGTTCTTGAATAAAAAATTGGGGAAAAGGTTCAATATTCTGTTTTTAACCATCATTGGCCAAGAAAAAAGTGAAACCTTTTAATTGAGTCCAATCCCTCCATCTTTTTACAAGTTAAAAGAGGAAAGGGAAGGAAAATTATTTCAGTAATTTTTTTTATAATCATAAATGTGAAATGTACTTAGAATTATTACATTATTTGATCATAGAGAATGTTTTTGCTACAAATGGTGTGAAGAGAGAATCTCTTATTCATCTAAGTTGATGTGTCTCTATGATTGGACTTCTGGACTATGAGTTTCATCATTAAATTCTTGACCTATTGTATGAATTTTAAAATATCCTTTCTCAATCCAATCATAAGGGTCAAATGTGATGGCTTAAGAGGTTCGTTGTTGGTGAAGGGAAATGATCTGAATAATATGTTATTCGGACGTACTCTTTAGGAGAAAAATTAGACTCCTACCATTGTGAACTCATAATTAATCTTTGGAAGAGTGTTCTCCATGGGGGAGAGCGCAACAGCATCCACCAACGCATCCCATAGTATGTCTCTATCCTTTATCTATATAAGTCATTTTATATAGGAGAGGAGAGAGGCAGACCATGGTGAAGGGTGTGCTCCCCCACATAGAACATTATCCTATATTCTTTATATTTTTCGAAGGTCCAAAATGCCCTTATATTATTTTAGGAATTTCATCAAACCAATTAAAATGATGGATGAAAGAATATCTCTTCACCATGGATGAAGAAAACTCAACTGTAATCTTTATTTTTCTTCTCAAATCTAATGAATTTGATTGCAAGTAAAATTTTACAAATATATTTGGAAATTGAAAAATCCCTCTCTCTTGGCCCAAGTTGGTAGATCAATATTAATTAAATATTTTCTTCAATATACTATGAAGATGAAAGGCATTGGGATCTGATTTATTGACCTAAGGCTCCTTACCTTTGCTTAATGAAAGGCATTGGGATCAATATTAATTAAATATTTTCTTTATCTCTATGCTAGGCATGAATTCAACTCCTCTCCAAGACTACATCCTCTAACGAGCATTCAAGGATTGGGGGACTTAGTCACATCTCAACGCCTACTAACACCTGAGGATGCGTATCCAAACTCTATTCTTCTGGATTCAAGATACTAGGAAGAAAAAAGGAATTGGGATTTAATATTGACCTAAGCCTCCTTCCCTTTGCTTCATGTCACATAAATTGTCCTTTATTTATGTGATAGGCATGAATTTGGCTCCTCCAACAAATGTGTCCTCTAACTATTGCCAAAAATTGGGGGGCTTAGTCACACAACACCTGGGAATACGAATCCAAACTCTCTAAACCTTTGAATAGATTGGAGGATGGACGGTATTGAAGAGAATCTTTTTCCACTAGGCATTGTCTCACCATAATTCGTTCCCATAAAATATAAACTGTCCTTTATTTCTATTGATGTTAGGATAATCAACTCAGTCTAACAAAAAATAAAAAAATTAACTCAACAGGAAAGAGGACAGAAAGAATAGTTCTGGATGTAAATGCCTTTTTGTTTTGTTTATCATAATTTTTCTTACAGCCTCATTAAATAATAATTAAATAAAAAATTAATAATATTTTATTTCTTTATTTAATTTTGATTTAATTTCATTTTACTTTCATTTATTTCCTGGGATGAAGCTGTAAGCTTTTATATCAAAAAAAGTAAAAAAGTAAGAATTTGTGACTATAGACCAATCTGAGTGGTCAAAATAACTGTCAAATGCAGCGAAGAATCCAAGCAAAATCCGGACCCATTTGTTAAAATTGATTACCATCAGATGCTGATCCAACGGTTGATATTCTCAATATCATATCACAGATTTCATTTCCGTGTACCGCGATGCACGGTAGCCAGGAGTCTTTGCAATCTTCAACGTCTGACTAAGACAGCCTGGCTGGATTTATTGATTGCAGGTCATTAATCCCCTCTTCTCTTCCGTAATTATCTCTCCGGTTTCCGTGACCATGTGCTCTGCCCCTTTCTTAACTGTCTGATTGGGATCTTCTTGCCCTCCCCCACCCAAAACAAACCCAGTCAACCTGATATGATCATGTGACTATATGAGAGAGCCCCTCATTTATTTCCTGACCCTTCATCCTCCTCTCGCGTTAATCCCATCAATTTACCTAAAGTACATCCCAATCCATTGAGATCTGAGATTATGAAGGAAAAGCCAACATTTTGGAAGATATTCAACCGTCAGATCCCCGTTTATCTTATTTATCCCTCCTCTTTGTCACAGGGAATCAAATAATCCACCGACTCCACAATTTCAGGCATGGTCAATAGACTCAATACTACCGGGAAGTTAGGGGCCATTAAAGACTTCTGGAATCATTTTCATGAGACCAAAATACCCTTTCAGTCCATTAAAGACTTCTGGAATAGTTTTCATGAGACCAAAATACCCTTTCAGTCCAAAACAAAAAGTTAAAGAAAGCGATTGTTCTAAACTCATCATTAGTGGCATTTCAGTCAACCCCAACGAAACTCCCAAATCCTTAAAGCACGCGCCAAAGACAAGGAACACAAGCAAAATAACATTGTCTGAACACCCGCCATTTCTTTGCCTTAAAAGGAATCTCAACCTCCACTTCTCTGTCTAGTTTCTCTCTGAAGTGTGGAATGAGAAGCTGTGGAAGATGCCGGGGTTAGGGTTTCAAGACAAGAAACCATCGAGGTCGGGTTTCAGAGCTTGGGACGATAGTCCTGATTCTGTAATCCTTGCACAGGAATCGAACTTCAGTCTCTTCTCTTCTACTTCTGGAAGTGTTGATCGTTGCTCATTTGCATCTGATGTTCACGATCACGAAGCTCTAGTTTCTGAAATCTCTAAGGTATGTCGATTTTCTACTTTCCATCCGACAATGCGAATGAACCATTGGATGTTTCATCCTCAGACAATTTTGCTCTGCATTTGAATGCAATGATCACCTCTTACTTCAACTGAAATTTGTTGTTTCCTTCTAAAAAAGTTTTGAAAACAGAAAACGAAATCTTAGCTTATTAGACGTTATATCTTTGTTGTCTTATATACGCTTTGTACTTATTGATTTCCTAGTTTCCAAAGGAAACGATAAAAAAACATGTTTCCACTGGCTCAAAATTGAATGATCAGTAACTTCCCTTTTTTTCCAATTGGACATTGTTAGCATCCAACTGGAAATGGCGCTATCGAGCTTTGAAATTGATACTCAAATTTGAAATTCGTCGACTTTGGATCTGAGAGTGAAACATTTGGCGTTTCCAGCATTTTGCAGGTCGCGAGCGTGATCACTCTGGGTGTTCGAGTGGCCCAGATCTAGGTCCCAACAGACTACGTACGGTCAATAAGAACAGTCACCCCGCCACAAAAGGAGAAAAGGCCAAAGGTAATGCCTCAAGTAGGATGGGTTCAAACAAAAATGAAATAGTTTGGAGGGAAAAAAAAAAAAAAGAAGAACGATGCAGATAAATGATAGACAGGAGTACTCCGTACGAATTACAAAATTCAATTTCAGTCGCTAATGTCTCTATCTGTGTCATCTTCAATTATATACAGAACGAGAGGAAGAAGAAACGGAGACGGAGGACGATAATCAAACCTTAGATCCACCGCAAGATTCCTTCTCCCAAGCTCTCAAAGGTACCAAATACTTATTTCAGCTTATCAGCTTTTATCGTCCACAGCCCGAACTCTAAAACAATTTCTCACAGAATGTCAGAACAGGAGACTTAAATCTGATGCTCCTAAGACTGTGAAAAGGTCAGGGAGGCGAAGACCTGCTTCCCTTGATCTGAACAATCGAGCGAGCAATGCCACCAGCTCTTCGCCGAGATTGGAGGTCATGAAAAAGAGCACTGTTTCTGCTCGCAAGTCCGGTGCATTCCCCAGCCCAGGAACGCCGAATTATCGACAAGGAACTGTAGGGATGCAGAAAGGATGGAGCTCAGAACGGGTTCCATTGCCAGTGAACGGCAGCAGGAGGTATGCGAGTGCTGCCCTGTTGCCTCTCAATAGTGGAAGGACCTTGCCCTCCAAGTGGGAAGATGCAGAGAAGTGGATTTTCAGTCCGGTTTCGGGAGATGGAGTGATCAGATCTTCGTTGCCACATCCTCAGAGACGGCCGAAATCGAAGAGTGGGCCGCTTGGACCACCGGGGATTGCCTATTATTCAACTTATTCGCCAGCCATGCCGATGTATGAATGTGGCAATGTTGGAAATTTCATGGCAGGTTCTCCGTTTTCTGCTGGAGTACTGGTAGCCGATGGTTTTACTGGTCGTTCTGGTGGTGGCGGTGGACATCTTCCTGTGGCCGCGGACCCTTGTATAATGCGGTCGGCTAGCGTGCATGGTTGCTCGGATATGTTGAGCCAGTCCTTGTTGCCGGGTACACAAGGTAAATTATTTTCCCCCTTGCATCGGGCTTACTTTATAGGACTCTTGTTTTCCGATATGATTTTCCTAATTCCCGATGTCTACAGTATTGTTTTCTTGTTAACTGTAACGGCTACTTCTAAGTTTCTCAAAGATTCAAGTGTTCCTTACCACGTTGTTATTCTGGGTTTGACGAGCCGTATTGGCCGAGGCAATAGACACAGTGACAGAGATGGAGAACCGAATAAATCTATAACCAAACCAGCAATGAATATGCACTAGCGCTAGCCTACTATAAGCTTCCTATTTATCCCCCAGACTAACTAGTTTGGTTTGATATACTGCAAGACTATGGTAGGAGGCAGTAGGAGAATAGGAGGGAAATGGTTAAATGACACCCAAGTACCACTGTTCAGTGTCAGACTTGTGCACTGGCTATCGGCTTCACTTTCCACCTGGTTTACAATGCCCTTTGTGAGCACATTTGATTTTCCTTTAATGTAAGTGCCCTATGAACCCTGGTAATTACTCGACCTCATCTGGATCTCCACTGTGGATATCTGTCACAGTCTAGCTTTGAACCCCTAAGAGATGGGATCCAGGTCATTGGATGAAGCTCTTGCCCACC
>NC_056565.1:33855209-33859485 GCF_013358625.1 Macadamia integrifolia | reverse complement strand
GTCCCCCTTCCCCCTTCCCCCTTCCCCTTTTCTGGTTTAACCCAGTTAACGTTGAGGTCCATTCTTTCCTTGTGCTGCTTGGATATCAAGCCTTGTGTTGTTGTAGGAGCATCCGCACATGGTTTGTAATATCTTACTGTTGAATATGCAACTGACTGAATGTGGGTAGTGATTGTTTATTCCTATCAGTATTATGCGTTGTAGAAAATCCATGCTGCTTTCAATATTTCAGAGAAGTGAAATTCCAGTTATTTATTGCCCAATCTGACCTATTAGCCTTTGGTTTGATTATGCAGACACAAGACCAGATGGTACCAAGGATGCAGCAACCATGATTTCAAGTGCTGTTTCAAGAAGGGACATGGCAACACAGATGAGCCCTGAGGGTAGCACCCACTCATCTCCCAAAGGGAGGCTTTCATTCTCTTCCTCTGCCCCTCCGTCACTCCTTCCCATTGTGGAGCTACAGAGCTGCTATTCCACTAAATCAGAAGTCAGGGATGTGCAGGTAGATGAGAGGGTCACTGTGGCAAGATGGTCCAGGAAGCGTACTACCCGAATGGCTGCAAAGGGGCCACCGGATGCTGAGGAATGGAGAAAGAAAGCGGCAGAAGCTCAAGTTTCTGCTTGGGAAGTTGCAGATACGACAAAGTGCATGTCAAAGTGCGCATCCTCTGCTTTTCTTTGATTTTGTAGATATTGTTTGACCAGATATAGCAATAGATATGGTGGACACAGCACACAGTGGACCTTCCTTTTTGGAATAACCACATTTGGAATGATATGTGCCATCTTTCTTGCAGGCTTAAAAGGGAGGAAGCCAAGATCACTGCTTGGGAGAATTTGCAGAAAGCAAAGGCTGAAGCAGCAATGCGGAAACTAGAGGTTTTCCTTTGTATCCTTTCATACTCTTTTCTCTTTTGAGGTCGAGGATTGTAGCTAAATGTGAGGGATTGAAAATTAGAGGCTATCCTCTGTATTTACTTGGTCCCCAGTATGTTTAAAATTGAAAAAAATAAAACGATGCTGAGGTGGAGAGCAGTCCCTTAAACGCTGTGTTTTAATTAAATTAAATAAGCTGTTGTTCCTCAACCCATGTAAAGGAGGTTTCCTGGTTCGGTCATTGAGAAACCTTCCTATCATCCATGGGCAGAAATGACCTGTCCAATTTAGACTATTCATCCGATGGGCAACCTTGATTGGGTTCCAGATCCTCGTCAAAGCTCTAATGTGGGCATAGCCTTTGTTCTTACATTAGGGTAAAAATGCTTCTGGAAAATATATCCAGTTTTGACGGGTAAAAGTTCTCCAAAACACCGGTTATGTGCTTTTCACTTTCTTTATTGGCACATTACCAAAAACAAAAAAAACTTTCTTTATTGGCCCCATGTAGTGCCACAGCATTATCTTCCTTTCTGTGCAGGTTGGATATTTTTATGGGAACCCTTGTCATCTGTTGATGATCATGTTTGGATTTTCCTCTGTTATAAATCATTGAATTTTCAACCTTTAACCTTTCCAGGATTTAATATAAAACATGACAAGAAAATATGTCTCCTTTGGCCATGTGGTTTTAGGCTAAGAATCTCTTATGGATCCTCAAATCATGGAAACTAGTGAAATGCACTCCCTTTTGCTGTCTGTAAATTTTTAGTTCTTTGGTACTTTAATATCAAACTCATTTCCATGTTAACTGCAACCAATGGGAATGTATTATGGACAATTTTTTCTGGTCAAGGTGTTTGGAGAATCTCCTCCTGTGGTGTAGCTGAAACTTCTTGCGTGAGATGCCAGACTAATGAATAGAGAGAAAAATTGGACAACCTCCAAACCTGTATAAGATTTGTTGCTTATGCAAAATCCCTATCAAGAGTTCGCAACAAAATTAAACAAAGGAAAAAACGAATGAAAAGAAAATCCCTATGAAGAGGGCGGACTAGAAAATTTGTTCATTTAATATCTTTTCTTGTGTGTGTGTGTGTGTAAGTGGAGTTTCTTTGTATGTTGTAGCCCCCTTGCCTCAATACCACAAAAGCGGTATAGGGGAATGCTGATGCTGTATGTATTCTAATTTGTCCATGTCACTGATTAGAAAGTAATGTTCAGATGAAACTGGAGAAAAAGAGATCATCTTCTATGGATAGGATAATGAACAAGCTGAGATCAGCTCAGAGGAAGGCACAAGAAATGAGGAACTCTGTGTCTGCGAGCCAGGCCCGTCAGGTAACTCGGACTTCCAGTAGGGCCCTGTCTTTTCGTAAGACTGGGCATTTGGGTTCCTTCAGTGGTTGCTTCACCTGCCATGCCTTCTGATGACTCATTCACTCTGCATTTGATCTTCTTCTGCCTTTGAACACGGGTAATTTCTCTCTTTCTCCCACCCCACCCCAAGGTAGCTTCTGTGATGTCTGATAATATACCAAAGTACCTCTACTTCTGTCTGGTTGGTCGCCCAAGTGTCTTGCCTGAACTTTGAACCATGCATCTTGTTTTTGTTTTTGAGACCCAACTGGTGAGGGATGCTGGTATGACATGATTGAATTCTGTTCAATTCAGAAACGGTACTTAGTTGCTTGCCTCTTCATGCCCTTTATGTGGCACTTTCACCCTATCCCTGTGTCAAAAAGAAAAGAAAGGACAAAATATTTACATCTTTGTTTTTTAATATTAATTTTTATTTATTTAAAAAAAAAAAAGTCAGTAATAGTGGATGGTCAACGGCTATTATGATTGCCCAAAGTGCAAAATGCATAGGGCCATGGGTCTGATTTGGACAAGGTGACTGTAAACATGGCCTATACAAAGGGTCCCAATAAGATGGGCAGTCTGGATCTGCCATGTCAATGACTCAACCTTCATAGGCCAGAACAAGCCAGCCACATTTACATAACTGGTACAAGTTCAACTACAATGACATTGTTAGTGAAGTTAATAAAAAAAAAAATTGGAACACTAAAGCTTCCAGAGAATTGTCTTGGTTCTGAACTTTGGGCAAAATTGTATCACCATTGAGACTTCTTTCTACTATCTTTTGAGGATCATGGAAATTTCTCTCTTTTTTTTTTTTTTTTTTTGGTCGAATAATTTAAATATATTAAAACCCCAAAGAAAGGAAAAAGAAAAAAATAAAAGGCAAGATGCCACCAAGAGGCACTAGGCTCCAGGCAGACAAGGAGAACACAGATCAAAACATCAATCCTAGGACTGCTGGAAATTCCTTTTACTTATGATTTTTAAATTTAAGTATGCTAATTGAATGTGCTATATTCAATGGTTGTTACCTCATGTTCTTTTCTATGTCAATTAAACTGTAACATCTTTGGTCAGGTAGAGAACTGCCTACGAATGGGAGAAAGATGGGTATTGGCATGGACTAGGTCTAATTCAGTTTTGTAGCAGCATGAAGGTCTCCTAGCTCAAAGAAATCCACAAATGAGATATTAAATTCCCCTCAGAAGCATTCAGTTGGGATATCATATATGTAAAGAACGTCAGTAATAGTTTAAAGTCCAATGGAGGTACGTTTCTCAAATTCAAAAGATCTACCAGAAGTGATAAATACACTCCCAAACAGGAATTCCAGGACGTGCTGGTGCCTCTTGGTTTTTTTCTGGTGAATTAAGCTATTGTTAATTGCTTTACCACTCATTCGATTCGCACCTTCATGAGGATATATGATTTGGCATATGCGCAGATCAGAGCTTTCTTGTCGTCCTACGAAATTTGAATCATTTGCTTAGGGTAGTTATCCATGTAATGGAAGGTGATTTCTGAAAAATCACAAGTATCTTCTTCTTCTTCCCTTTTTTTTTTTTTTTATCTGAACTGATCTGTTCTCATTCAATGTTGGAAGAGTGCACAATATTATCAATGTATTTGTATGTATGCATGGATATACAAAGAATATGTATTAATATATAAGAGAGTATTTGATTGAATTAGACTCTGAAAATTAACACGTGATTTATTTAAACCATGCACCTTCTATTCAACTGTCAGAATAAATGCTTTGAAACATTTGAAGAAAAATAACAAAATTTCGTGACTAGTTCACCCCAAGAGGGCAGAAGACTTTACCCCAAAAAAAAAAAAAGAGGGCAGAAATCTCGGTCACAATGACTCACAAATGCTCATCAAAGTACTTCACCAACCAAATAGTCATGCTCGATGCATTAATGTACCATATTGAATGGGGATCCGTACATGTATTAATGTACCACACTGCGCACCAGAAAAAAAAGGACAACAAATTTTAGTCTTTTTTTTTTTTTTTTTT
>NC_056565.1:33849111-33855189 GCF_013358625.1 Macadamia integrifolia | reverse complement strand
TTTTTTTTTTTTTTTTTTTTTTGGTGAATAACAAATCTGATAGTCAGCTATATATATATATATATATAGAGAGAGAGAGAGAGAGAGAGAATGGGTGGTCCTTATGATTCATGACCCACAATTAAATCTCCTCATTAAAGAATTCCATGATGAATTATGAGTTCCTTAAACCAAGATTTTTATTTCAAAGAAAATGAGCTCAAAAGACGATTTCTTTGTAAAATGTAAGAAAAAAGTTTGAGTGACAATTTTTTTTTTTTTTTTTTAAAGAAAAGGTGTTTCATGACCGTGATCATAACCCCTAGGCCAAAGCTCTAACATTTTTGCAAGATCAATGGGCGATAGTGGGATGTGCCAATTAAATTCACAATTTTTGCCTCTCCTGCTCCGCCTTGCTCTCTCCCCTCTGCCATGAACGAGTAATGATTGTTTGCCGTGGGTGCCGCAGTGCGACGAGCATTGGATGGCCTAGACAACATCAACACGTGCCCCAATGTCATTCTGGCCATTGGATGCTCACCACACCGCTGCATCCACGGCAGAGGATGTTTTTCAGCCATGAACCCCCAGCGCCCGGTCTCTTATCTCTGCACCTGTGATAGTGTTCGACTTCCACTCTTCTCCATCTTTCTTCCTCTATTTTTTCCTCTCTTTCCCCACCTACAATTTCTCCTCCCTAGCCTCCCCATTTGGTAGGCAACTTTCCCACTGCAACTGTGCAGAATGGATCACAAAACTTGCTCAGTATAACTGATAATTCTTGTTGATTCTGGAACAGATCTCAACTTCATAGCAGTGAGGATCTTTCCAACCAAATGTTTCGAGAAGACTGCTGAGAGTCCTAGTTCAGCAATGGATAAAAACTAAGAATCAATTACAAATTATTCAACGCACATATTAAATACCAAAAGTAGCTGTGTCAACTGTCAAAACTACTTCTATCATAGTCAAAAGATATTAATCAGATACTAATTTTAGGAACACCTTTCTTAACATTAATCTATCAATTTCTCTGTTGATTCAAATGGTCTAGTTGCCAACATTCTAGGACAAACAGCTACAGTTGAATTCTGAAATAAACCGATCCAAAGAGATGTCAACCTTCTCAAACAATTAGCCTTAAAAAAGCTCAATTCAAGGAAAAATAAAATTTGTTTCCTTCAACAAGATCTTAGAGACAAAAGAACAGAAGATCAACTACAAAATCCTGCTTTACAGGACAAACTTAAAAAATTTCTTGAACATCTTGAATCAGAAGTGTGATGTGATCTTCCAAAATGCTTTCTGGCATAAAAAAAACAACACATGTCAAACTACTGAATGAAAAGGATTTCAATGAAAGAGATATCCCCACAAGAGCTCAACCAATCCAAATGAACTAAAACACATATCAAACTCCGTATGAAAAGGATTTCATTAAGCCTTTGGATATATCAGAATAGTATAGTTAATTCAATATTAAATAAATATTAAGCTTAAGATTTTCTAATCTTACCTGCAATCATTTTCTTTTTGGCCATATGGCTAAGTGTCTTCTGGATTATGGAAGAAACCCATCATATCTATATTCAAGTGGAAAAACATACCAGTGTCCATGTCAAAAGTGAGCACAAGTTGAAGGAACCGTATGTCAGTATCTTAGTGTAGGGACATTATAATGCAGACTTAGATCAATCAGCTTGAAGCCAAGCAGCAGCAACATCTTCTGTGACTTTATAAACAGCTCCAAACCAGTTTTTGACAACCCCAATAAGTTATTCTCCTTCGTATGTTATGGGGTATCGCCGCATCAGGGACTTTATAAGACTTTCCTTTCTGGAAGTTGAAGCATCTCCAAAAACATGTCTATCCATTTTCTACAATGCTAGCAGACAGGTCTTTCTAGTTTCTTGGATACTCAAAAACAAGTCCTTCAGCGACACTTCTTGCCCTTGCATGACCATAAAGCTTACTCACGATTGCCAAGGCAAAATCTGTTACCGTGGCTAGTCCTCTGCTTGTGATCAGTTTACCGTCAATAACAACTCCAGCACCATCAACAATTTGGTTGGTAAGCTTGCTTATAACTGATGGATGAGCTGTGGCTCTTTTATCCTGTTGGAAGAGAACATGGGTTTTAAAAGTTTTGGACTCAGAATTATACTGCAAAAGAAAATTCTGTTTACTACCTTGATTAAACCTTGCTTCTGCAGGAACACTGGGGATGAGCACATTGCTCCATATATCCTTCCAGCTGATTCTTGTTCCTTCAGCAACCTCTTTAGAACCTTGGATTTGTGCAGCCGCTCAGCTCCAACAGCTCCTCCCTGAAAATTTGGGGTCAGATGCCCTCTTCAGACATGGTTGGTAGAATGGAACAGATATCTCCAAACTCATACGGTAGAAGCACAATTTTAGACTCTCTGACAGATCAGGAAAAATAACTTTAAAAGACAGTTAATACTAGTTGATTTGATGAATACTCAAAAGGGCCAACATATTGGAAGAGTTAAATTTCTCTATCGAAGTTGACATGGTATTGGCAATAAACTGCAAGACCCAGTAATTTACAGCCACCAAGTTGTATCCAGAAAGAATGAGAGTTAAGATGCTCCAGTGTTTGAATCAAACTCCATTTTCCAGAAGGTGCCAGTTGCAATATAGTATTAAAAAAAAAAAATAGAGATTGTTTTATAACTCTTGCTAAGAACATCACCCAGTAAGGTCCTACGCTTCTAAAAAACTACAAAACATGATCTTCATGCCCAAAAAAAAAAAAAAAAGGGAAATTCGTTGTTTGATGTGCTTTAGAGCTTTTGCCAAGCACCTCACCCAGTAAGGTTCTATGCTTCTACTCAACACACTTTCAAATGACGGCCTTTACAGGAAAATAATGGACAAAAAAATCAGTGGTAACTGTGCTGTTTGACATATAATCATGCCTTTCTCACCGGAAGAATGATCAAATCATAGATTGACTCAGCAGCATTATTGATGGATTTGTCAGCAACAATTTTTGTGTCTTGAGATGCCACGATCTGTAAAGACTTTTCGACTGAAGCAACAATGACATCCACTTTTGCTCGTCTTAAAATATCCACTACTGTGACAACTTCAATCTCTTCAGACCCATTTGCAACTGGAATAAGAACCTGCAAGAAAATTTAAATAGTGAGACCAAATCACATGGGTTTTAAGGAGCAGGTAGCCAAGGCCAAAATGTCAAAGAAGCAAGCCCAGATAAATGGTCAGTTAATTCATATAATCTATAGGAAACTAAATGCAACAACACAAAGAAAAGCAGATGGAAGTATGGAAGATATCATTGGATTTAGTCAAATAATTTGAACATATATGCAGGTGGAACAGTGCACAATCGTGTAAGTACATTTCTATCCAAAGCAGCCAATATAGTTCAAAAATACGTGCACATGACATGAATTTACAGCAGCAATATGCCTTTGTGTCTCAAGGACAACCTATCCCTTGTCTGGATGTGAATTGAGAGAGAGAAGAAAGGACAAAAAGGACAAAACGGAGGGGCTTGAGAGGAGGGGGAAAAAACAGAAGAGAGAGAGGGTTTAGGAAAGAAGAGCATCAAAATTAGTTAAGAATGTGCCAAATGGTAGCAGTTACAAACTTAACTTCTCATCATGTTCATTAAATGATGGGAAATAATATAATTGAAGATGCTAATTTCAGAGTGACGATGTTAGAATCCAATTAAATGTCAGTAAAATGTTACCATACTTATAAAGGAGCTGGCAGAGTATGCTATATTGTTGGATAACAGAACAATCTCATAGATGTCGAGTACCATCCTACTGAGCTTCGTTGAGGAGAGTAAAAGTATACACCGAACCAAATAAAATCAAGGACACGATGGCAACCGGAGTGTCAAACTTCTGGCTTATTCTCGAAAATAAAGAAAGCAAGCTTATAAATCATTTGTTTCTGGAACTTTAAAAACCTCACATGATACAAATTGGCATAAAATGATGCTACTCTGCTTTTAAGTCTGGAGAAAGAAAACTGTTACCCAATTCAATATGATTAAAACAACACTGAACAACAGCTGAATTAAATAACTCTTGTAGAAGAGAAGCTTCCATCCAAAGGCTTTTAGGTAGCATTTTGCATTGATGTGTACCATATAGAAACAAATAAATAGATCATTGGAAATGGACAATACTTTTAAGATTCACGGAGACCCTAGAAAATTATAGTTGGCACGCATCTTATGCCACATGATATCATTGCATAACGTCTTCCCAACTTCTAACAATTTCCATGGACACCCAAAAGTCACATATGGAGTAACCCTCAGCTATGTAATGCCACAGAGGCACAGATTCCAGAATGTGTTTTTCTATGAGAAAAATTAAATATCCTGTTTTTTTAGTTATAATCCAAGAGGTTTGTTTACCAAACTCCAGAATCTTATACATATTTGTATATTAAACTATTACTAATACCCAAAAAATATAAAGGGAAGAAGGTTGCATGGCAGAAATCAGGAAAAGAAGAATCAGATAGAAAAATTCAGAATCTTGGAAAAAGTTTCCCCAAGATTAATTTGAACTGCATCATAGGCAAAACAAAGGAGAGTTGCACGAAGACCATGACAGAAAACAGGAAGAGAAAGTCAGTTTAAAAGAATTCAGAATCTTAGCAAAAAGGTTCCCTTGATGTACTGGGGGCAACTGGGGATGGTCAAGGCTAAGGAGTATGAATGGTGCTCTGCTTTCAAGTAAGACTTCATGAAATAACCGTGGATAAGTAGCCAGGTTGTATATCAGAAAATAGTAATGGAGATCTTAGCATACGACTTACCTGAGGATTACGGTCAACAGACCACTCCACCGTATTGAATTCCTCCTTTCTACGATGACCATCATCAACAGGCAGTAGCTACATAAAGGAAACCAAGACTTTTCAGTCATCATCAGTTAGACCGTAATAAAACGGATATGAGATGACAGCAATTGTACGCATGTTTGGCAGAGCAAAGATCTTCTCCTAAGGATTTTAGTTTTGGTGAACCAACAATTTTTTTTCTTATGTTCTATGCAAATGGGAAAGTAAGTGATGCAGTTAAGATTCTCCAATTGGGTCAATCGGGCCCAGAAGACTTTATTTTGACCATGGTTGTTGGGTTCTATGTACCTTAGACTCCTTATTTTAAGGTTTACTGATGTAATAGGCATGAGGGCGGACCTTGGTGCAACGGTAAGGTTCCTCCATTGCAACCTAGTAGTTGTGGGTTCAGGTACAAAAACAGCCCCTCGGCGAAGCGGGGGTAAGGCTGTGTACATTATGACCTTCCCCAAACCCTACAGTGGCAAGAGCCTCATGCATCGGATACACCCTTTTTTTTTTTTAAATGTAATAGGCATCTTTTATAACCCCAAATTTCGGATCTTAATTTTGTACAAGGGATTAAGTATATAGATAAGATTGTGTGGGTCCAATGTGCTGTCAAAATAAATTAGTTTAGTCCACAAAGAGTCAATGTTATTTAAGTATTTTATATGTTATTCTTTGTCAATAGTTTATGTTGTTTGGAGTTTTCTATAACAAGTATTTGATCAGTTTAAGTTAGTTTTTGTTCAGGTAACTTTAAGGATAGTTGTGGATAGTTGTTTTTTTTTTTGTCTGTAAGTCCTAAAATCAGTTTATTTGGTCTTTATAAATATGGTTGTAATCCACCACCAGCAGATTCTCTGGTCGATCTACATTAGTAAGCCATTTTAAAGTCCTTTTCTCCTTGTTCTTTCCTCATTAGCTGAATTTCAACAATTCAACCCATTCACTTTGTTGAAAAATAATAATAATAATAATAGCAACAAGGTAGTGATTGACGAATATGATTAGCTTTCCAACACCAGTTTCTGCCAAACAATTTCATGATTAGAAGACTGGAATTTTAATGTTGAACCCTTGGGCAAGTGGCTTTCGATTGTTTTGTTGACAGATTACACAAGGAGTATGTGATTTCGAGTCATATGGAACTGTAGAAGAGAGAGAAGCTGTTTTCTTTCCTGAGGGGCCTAAGGATTATGTAGTTAATGTATATTTAATCAATCCCCCCCCCCAAAA
>NC_056565.1:33825161-33849079 GCF_013358625.1 Macadamia integrifolia | reverse complement strand
AAAAAAAAAAAAAAACACACACACACACACACACTCCCCCTTTCTTCCTTTTCTAGAACACCCTCCAGGAGGTGCATGCAGAGAAGACAAGTTGCCTGGTGCTGGGAGGATACTGGGTAGACAGGCATGCAAAGTTGTTACATTCTCAAGTTTTTTAGTGACCTCTATGACTCAGAGGGGTCTGTACGATTGCAACATCAACTACAATCAGAAAAAAATTTAACTGGACACATTCTTAGAATTTCTGTAGATGTCCTTGACTACCTAGCAAAATAAGGACCTCTCTCTCACTGTGTTTAAAATATTTCATTGTATAATAATAAAAATTACACCCCTAAGGTATATAAAGGAAGAGTAGATTTCTAAGACTTACCAGCCATTCTCCAACTTCTTTGGCTACAGTCTCCCCAAAAAGCTGCTCCACTAAGGACAGAGCAAACACAAAGGCAGTTCCAGGACCTCGACTTGTTGTAAGCTCTCCGGACACTTGAATATTAGATTTAACAGCCCAGAATCTAGGAAGCTTGTCCATAAATGCAGGATGACAAGTTGTCTAACAGAAACAAACTATATTCAAATGAGCCCACTAAGATACAGGCTGATACAAAATTTCAACAAAATACCAGGTCAATTTCAATGAAAATAAAGAAAACACAGATACCTGTTTTCTCTTGAGAAGTCCCCAGGGCAGAAGAGTTACTGCAGGAGCAGCACAAATAGCCCCGTATAACCTTTTCTCTTCAGCTTGTTTGCTTGTTATCTTCCTAAGGATTTCGCAGTCTCTAAGTCGTGCAGATCCTGGCATTCCCCCCTGAGATATTATACAGTGAACAACACAAAGGAAATTGGATGATAAGAAGAAGTACAGATCAGGTCGTTTAAGCAGAAACCTAACTAGGAAGAGAAAATTCGATTAACGTGGAATGCAGGAAGATTACTGACCGGTAAAGCGATAAGGTCGAAATCCTGGTCTAAGCAGGTTGAGATAGAGGCATCAGCAACCAACCTTGTCCCAGAAGATGCTTCAACCTCGACCTCCGGTTCGACTGAGGCCAAAACCACATGGGCACCAGCTCTGCGAAGAACATCAACTAGAATGACAGCTTCCATTTCCTCAGTGCCGTGGCCAATTGGAACCAGAACCTGTCACAGACAAGAAGAACATACTCTTCTTCAAGGTTCAGAAGCCAAAGTTTTCAGGGTTTAGGGTTTAGATGAGGACCTTCTTCTTTGTAGTCGTTTCTATTGTCTCTGTCGTTATTGTTGTTGGCTTGGGCTTGGTAATTGGTTTGGCTGAGACCATTGTTGAAACCGAACGCTTTCGCTCTTGAGAGGCGACGGGTGAGCACGACGACGAACGAAGCACCGCCACTGCATCGTTTGGACATCGTCGCCGAGACGGGAACGTAAGCGTAGAAGGTGAGATGGAATACAGAGACTCCATCGTCTCTCGCAACGACAAAGGAAACTCGTTTGGCTTTGGATTTAGATAACGAGCCGTGATTTTGCCAAAATGGATCGTTTGAGGGGAGGAGGTGAGGTGAGGTGACTCGATCCGTTATTTTTTAAACTTAAAAATATGTAAAGCTGACTCAGCTCCAACGCTTGTGATTTAGCGGATAAGACAATTTCCATCAACATCGCCACGCACAGAGATAGAAACAGATCAGATAGGAATGCTGAGAAGAATTCGAGAAGTATAAATATGATGTAGAGAGAGAGAGAGAGAGAGAGAGAGAGGGAGAGATGATGAGACTGAGAGTATTGGCAAAGCGAGCGAGTTGGTTTATTGAGGAGAGAAGCAGCGTTAATCTTCTCCAGATAAGAAAGTATTGTTTAGGAGTCCTCCCGGACGGCATCGACCGCAACTCCGATGCCTTCCGTCGCAACTGTGAAGCCATGGATGGACTCATCTCCCAACTTCAATCTCACATCGATAAGGTTCTCTCTCTCTCTGGCGTGTTCTCAATTTTTGTGTGCTAGCCGGGTCTAACTGAAATGGGGTGTCCCATGTCCGTTTGTTTTAGGTTCTCTCTGGGGGCGGTGCTGAAGCTGTAAGGAAAAACAGGAGTCGGAATAAACTTCTTCCCAGAGAACGGATTGATCGTTTAATTGATCCTGGCTCTTCGTTCCTCGAGTTCTCACAGGTTTGAACTTTGAACTACTGGCTTCCAGTTCCTTTATCATCATTTTTATCTTTTAGTTGTTATGTCTCCGATTTTATTTGGAAAAATTGAATTGGAGTTGATAGAATTTGAATATCGTAGAAGCCTTCTATTGAAACTGGCGAGAAATTTAATCAGAGAAGGTTAGATTTGTCAGATAGGTGCAATTACTGGGCTTGCTATTCCAGATTTTGAGTGCATGAGCCTGATATAGCGGAATTGCTGTTTAGACCATTTCCCGGGGAGACAAATGCCTTTCTGTGTATTCAGGCCTTGTTTTATAAGAGAAGATTTCTTCTAGAATTATGATGGTTAATTCTGTCAATGGGTGTTTCCAGTTCTTGCTGAATGTAATATTTATCACAAGTGGTTTTTCTGTTCCTAACTTGAACATTGTGAATGAAGCTTGCAGGCTATGAACTGTATCAAGAATCCTTACCATCTGGAGGGATAATCACTGGAATAGGACTGGTGCATGGACGGCCTTGCATGTTTGTGGCTAATGACCCCACTGTCAAGGGGGGAACGTATTACCCCATTACTGTTAAAAAGCATCTTAGAGCACAAGAAATCGCTGCCCAATGCAACTTACCATGCATCTATCTTGTTGACAGCGGAGGTGCTAACCTTCCAAGACAGGCAGATGTCTTTCCTGACAGAGATAATTTTGGTAAAATATTCTATAATCAAGCCCAAATGTCTGCACAGGGTATTCCTCAAATTGCACTGGTTTTGGGTTCTTGCACAGCTGGAGGTGCTTATATACCTGCAATGGCTGATGAAAGTGTGATAGTTAAAGGAAATGGTACCATATTTTTAGCTGGCCCTCCTCTAGTGAAGGTTAGTTCTGGTGCTCCAGAAACTCTTCATGTTCCAACTCTTAATGTTTTCTATGATTTCCTTCTTTGTTATTTGGATTTTTTTTCTTTGGAAATGTAAATTATAACTATAGGTTGTATCTGAAGGAGCAATTTTGGTAGGCTGCTACAGGAGAGGAGGTTTCAGCAGAGGATCTGGGCGGTGCAACCATGCATTGTAAGATATCAGGTGTCTCTGATCATTTTGCTGAAGGTATTCTCTCGTTGTTTTATTTTGCTCTCTTCCTCATGGTTATGGTGTAGTTTTCTTGATGTTTATTACTTTATACATTCATAATGTCATTTAGATTTGCTTTGAACTTCCACCACAAGTTGCCTTGATGGATCAGTTTAAACAGCTCTATCTTGCTCTGCTTCTCCGAGTTCATGACCATATGAAAAATGAAAAAGTTCTACTACAGTAAAAAGAAGAATGGAGGTTCTTGTCCCTGCAATTCTGTGAAGGGAGAAACCGTCAGCATAACAAGGATGATGAAAAATGTAGCTAATAAACTGCAAATTACTCTCCACATAGCAAAGTGATTACTGACTTAATTTGCCTCTTTATGCATGTGTCCAAAAGAAATGACAGTCCCTTTTCAGGGTGTGGTAATTTGGGCATCAAAAACCTTGCCTGGTTTTGGAAATCTATATGCTGAGGGAATTTATTATTCAATTGGGACTTCAGACCCAATCGAGCCCAAGAGTGTTAGCAGGCTTGACATTGGAGTTGCAGCTTGTGTAAGCCCTACTGTTAAGACATCCTGATCCAATGGAAGGAGTGGCATTGCCATGAATCTTTGTCAGCCCAATGAGATTGTCAGTTTTGCCACTCAGATGGACAATGTGATTTTTAAATCTGCAGCTCCTTTCCTTTTCCCATACTTCATTGTTCAAGATGGTTAGTTCTTTTCATGATTGACTGAACCATTGATGAAGCTGGTTCTGATAAAAAAAAAATTCAGAAATCATGTCTGATCGAGTGTCTGTACTTGCTTTCATCCTTTTGCCACTTTAGGTTTATTTCTTTTAGAGGCCGTTTCTTACTTTGGATTTGGACTAGTTTAGTTTTAAATTTCGTTGCATGCTTTTGTGAATATAATACTGTGCTTTCCAAGTTTGCTCCCATGCACATAAAAGTTTTCTCATATAGCTTCTTTTCGGAGTGGAAATCTCCAATGGGCACTACTATGACATTACCCTTTCAAAGTCATTCCGCTAGTATCTGAATTAGACTCGACCAATCCAGTTCTTAGAGGATATTACAAATCTATAATCCATGCTCTAATCAAGTCCCATTCCCCACCAGACCTGAAATGAGTGAATGATTCTCCTGAGCTGCTTCTAGATATTGCCCCAATGGCAAATGACCTTGCTTCAATATTTCATCAAGTTTTTTTTTTTTTTTGGTGTTGCTTTCTTGAACTAATTGCTAAGAGTAGAGCATGTTGAGGTACTGATTAAGAATTCAACCATGTTTGTCCAGTGAGATATTCTGACAGTAGTCCAATTGATGACATCTTTAGTGAACAGGACTTTTTGCTGAACCAATATATTATTTTTTTCTTACTGCACCAGAATTATCTAGTGTAGCACATCTCACAATATGTTCCCCTCTTACACTGCAAACACCAAATCAATGGCCGAATAGGCATTTAACTGATTTTCTGTCCTTGTAGCACATAGTTGAACATCTCAAAGGCCAAATCACTTTTTGTGCCTTCTTTGGAGCATATTACAAGTTCGCAGATGTCTTTGTGCAACTGCCCAAGACTGGGGTGGGAGCATGCTGTTCCAATATTACAGAAGCAAGAAAAACAAATGATACAAAGGAGGAGTTTTTGGATGTCAAGCCCATATTTCAATCTCCACACCCCACCACAACCACCCCCCCCCAAAAAAAAAAAAAAAAAAAAACCCAAATGATACTCACATTTCTTTAAAGTAATAAGAATTTTCCACATTGGACTAGCTTACCGTGTTTCTCATTCTAGACACCTGCAGTTTCACCTTCAAGATTAAACAAATTGATCCTTTGCATTTCTCATCCATACTGGAAAAGGAAAAAAGTAAGTCCCTATAGTCTCTTGAATGAGAAAGGAAGAGAATCCATGTTTTTCATGTAACATGCATTCTTTGAATCCCTTTGTTAAGAAACCAGCCATCCAGTGAATTCTCCCTGATTGTCAAGCTTTGGAAGTTGATTGGAAAGACAAGTGTCAACTAATTTATATTTATATATTGTTGTCAATGACAGTAAAGAATCAACTCGCATTCTTGATCATATATGTGACCAGGTTTCTTTATTGTAGATGAGCTGCATGGACTTGCTATTGGGAGGAATATCGTCAAGAACTTGCACATGGCTGGAAACCAAGGAATGATGTCAAATGGTCTTCTTGATTTTAAAGATCCATTATATGATGCAAAGGAGCTCCGTTCCATTGCACCAACAGACCACAGGCAGCCTTTGGACATCAGATCAGTAATTGCTCGTATTGTCGACGGCAGTGAATTTGACGAATTCAAGAAGTTGTATGGCACTGTGAGGGCATTTTCAATCACTTGGATTGTTAAGGCAGTGTTCTTGTTTGTTGATTCAAGGCATAGGAACTCTTACACCTTTTGTGCAGACTCTTGTAACAGGTTTTGCAAGGATATTTGGACAACCTGTTGGAGTTATTGGAAACAATGGAGTATTATTTACGGAGTCTGCTCTAAAAGGAGCCCATTTCATAGAGTTATGTGCTCAGCGTAACATTCCTTTGTTATTTCTTCAGAATATTACTGGATTTATGGTACGTTCTTCTTTTCTTCCTTGATCAACATTTTATCCATTTGTATGTGACTAACATTATATAGGAAGATGGGTGCACATCAAAGTGATTCAAGCCTGACCTAGAATGAGTGCATTCTGTGAAATTCATCAAACACCCAGAGCAGTTTTGCCTCTCTAGTGGTGGCCTTCTCTTATAATCTTGTGGATTTAAAAATTTTCTTCTTTGAATCGAAAATAGTATCATATTTAGAGAAAAAATGGTCTATCTGAAAATAAAAATATTTGGTCTACATCAAAGACATGGCCGGCATTGTCAACAAAAACTTGTAAGTGCTGGTTTCCCCCCCCCCCCTTTTTAGATTGTAAACAAACAGATTTTGTCACACCCCGTTCACACCAAACCGGACCAGTGACCGGGTTAACACCGGTTAACCCAAACCTGCCAGGATCATCTGATACAGTATTCCACCACAACATACACACAACTAATAAAAGCTTATCAGTTCAGCTTAGTCTTGGTTTACCTGTGAATATTCCCATAATACTTGATACCCGAATTGTGATATAATAGTTATATACATGTGGGCCCGAAGGCATGATATTTACACAATAAGAGTACAATTCACATATCAAGTACATAAAAGAAATCATCAAAAATCAGAGTATACAGCTCGGCTTGGTATCAGAACCTAGAGCTCAGCTCGGCATCAAAGGTTGAGCCCAGCTCGGCTTCACCATGTAGAGTTCAGCTCGGCATCAAAAGTGGAGCTCAGCTCGGCCTCAGAACTGCTATCCCGCAGCACAACTCTCGCACGAGCAATCAGTGCCGTGCCATAACTCCTCAGGGGCCCACCAGTCCTCTTCAGGGAACTCAACCGTGGGACCCACCCCGTGCTCTTCAGATGGATGACCTGCAAAATCATCTAAAAGAGGTGCACACGTGGGATGAACTCACTAGCTCAGTAAGTGGAAAGATGGACCACACAGCAGTCCACACAACAAATCACAACCATATGCACTATATGTTATGCAATACATTTTAATTCACATCCACCTAAGCAACATTACTAAGTCCTTGGTTTAGTGCTACTACAGCCACAGTGCGCGTATACTCTGGGTACGAGCCACGAACTCCATCCCGCGATACGCCCATAAGGCTGTCGGAGAAGGCCCACCGTGAGTACTCGGAAAAATAAAACATGCCGACCACCGGCTCTCAACATAAAATAAATGACAGAAATTAAAGGTGCTGACTCCAGCAATTTAAAAGCAGTACGATTGGCCCTCTTGAATATACCACCGGGGTTGCCGATTGTCCTATTGACCAGCCGGGCGTAATGTCTAACCGCCACAATGACCCGACAACCGCGACCACTGCTTCCCCCCAAATGGTAACCCAACACCTCAACCCCTGTTGGGAAGGGTCGTAGCACGGGTAGATGATAATCCTAAACCGCATGCTCCTATATGACAATAGTACGATTGCATAGTGTCACGACGTCCCATACCACGGGCCACCAATGCACTCGTTTCCAAGCCGGCTACGACATCTAGTCTATTAATGCATCATGCACAATGATGTCCACATTCATCACAGAAGCATATTATCACTTGGCATTTAGAAAATAAACACAACACCCATGCATAACCATGTGAGGATGACTAAACTACATAGCATTTCCATGATGACATGGCTAGACTAGATACGATTAAATGAATGCCAAACAATGCCTTGAAACAAGGCCAAACGTCCTCTCCCCACTTACCTGTAGTGTACAAGGATTCACGCTCGGTACGGGTGAGATCCGGTGTGAGAAGCGTAGGATTTGGTGAACCTATCATGAGTGAGCGGGGTTAGTACTTCACCATTTTGGAATCAAGATTAACACAATCCAATGACAAGATCATGTTTAGAATCCTAAAAGAAGGTCACACATCCAATTTGGGTCCAATTGGACGTAAGAATCACATTTGGAGCCTCTCGGGTGGGTCGGACAGCCCACCTGTCTGACCCACTAGTCAAACCCACCGGTCTGGACCGGTGGGTAGGTCGGCCCGCCGGTTGGGCCAGAGGGTCTGCTAAGACCGGCGGGCAGGGTGGCCTGCCGGTTGTGCCCGAGGGCCCTGCCCTCTCAGGAGGGTGCCCACAGGCGGGCCAGATGGCCCACCGGTCTGGCCCATCGGTCTTGGCGGGAACCTGTTGTTTCTTCCCAAACTTCCCCCAACCTTTGGGGATTCAAATGGGGCTTTACCAAACCCATTCTTCACACATTCAAGGTCTCATAAGATGGCTCTAACCTATATCTAGGTTAGATTTTAGGAATGGGAAGCCATCTTACCTTCTTTACTCAAGAAAACCTTCAAAACCTCAAAATCGCTTCAAATCCACAATGCTTCTCCAACCTTGTAAATACTTCTTCAAATCCTTCAAGATCAACACATAAATCATCTATTAAACCTTAGATTCATCATTTCAAAGGAGATTTACAAGATCCCGAGAAACCCTACCCAAATCAAGGGTTTTACTTGGGTATGGTGAAGGTTTAAGGAACCCAACCTTTGCTCACCTCTAAACGTAGTTCTAGTGTTGGAGATCACTCTTCTGGCGTCGGAATGGGAAGATCAAGCCTCGGCGCCATTGACATCCATCTCTTCTTCCTCTTCCTTCTCTTCTCCTCTTCTTTCCTTTCTTTTCTCTCTCCTCTTTACTCTTCTCGCCAACGTCCGAGTGTCATAAATGAGGAAGAAAAAGAAAATAAATGCTATATATATACTTCTTAAAATAACTAAGTATTCACATGGGTGGGTCACTCAGGTGGGTGGATGCGCCCACCTGTCTGCCCACCTGAGGGCCAAAACTTGGGATTTTGACAGAATTCAGACCTCGGCGCGAATCTCACTCTTGGCATACGATGTAATATACGTATGCACCTTAATATACGGCTACATACCTGCTTTATCCGTACATAGCCTTATGATAGGTGCATGTACACGGCTTGGGTATTCCCGTCTCTTCTGGCACTGGCTCGGACTTGTCGGGCCAGCCGGTATTTAAGGTCACCCTTGCCATCATAGTCCATAAGGAACCCGCTCTAATTCTCTCCGGTTCGGGTCCTGCATGGTTAAACCGGGTCAACCGTGTAATTAGGCCGGGTTTAAGAAGTAGGGTATTACAGATTTGGTGTTTTATCTGCCTTACCTTATCTTTGGGTTTGGCTGTCTTTATATAATATTCAAATTCAGAAGTATGGTTACAATGGGATAAGCCTATACGGTTACGATGTGATAAGCTCAAGTATGTTATGAGCATATGAGGAAGTTCCTATAAAATTGGGATTTATATTTGACTAGGTCTACTAACAGTCAAAATTTGAATTTGAATTGCTAGAGACCGTTGTTCCTAACATGGATGAATTTATCTGTGAACTCCAACTTGTTAATGTCCTGCTTTCGAATGATTAATGCTTATTTGATCTAACATAAGTCCAAATCCAATCACCCCCAGGACTTGCTGATCTCATGTGACATGTTAGATTTTTTAATTTTCAGACAACTCGTAGAGCTCATTTATTTTTTGCAAAGTAAGTTTGCACCTTTGTGTTATGAAGGTAGGTGACATCAATAAAATCAATTTGGAAAAAAAAAAATCAGGGAAAACATTCTTGAGAGTTATCTCGTGATTCAATTCATGCTGTTTAGCTACACCTTCATCACCCCAGCCTTGTGACATCCATTAGGATTGGCTACTTGCAGTTTCATCATTAGTCTTGCTTTTACATGTACAGACACTCACTGTCCAATTGGGACCACCTGTAATTCTTTGAATGTGGTTATCTGTGATTTTTTCTTTGATATTTCACCCAGCTATCCATCGCAACATCCTCATGTTAGCTATTTTCAATTATATGGACATGTTTCTTTATTGTTCAGCTTTTGCTCCATAAAGCATGATTGATCCTGTGGTCCATCTTTATAAGACTATAAGTATTGCATTAAGGTTGATTGTTAGCCACACAACACTCCAGTTCACAGCTTTGCTTCAAAAACCCAGTTCAAACTCTGGTAATTTCTTCCATGATCTCTTACTCAACTTGAACTCACATAACCTTATACCAACTATTTCGGTCAGCAACACATCTTCCTCCACCATTTTACTTTATCTAGGGAAATGTGTTTTGTTAAATAATTAGCATTTTTCTTACTTCCTCAACTGGTGACATTATTAACCTTCATCATGTCCTTTCACTACCTTAAGCTTCCCCATTTCCAAAATTCTCCATGCACATAGACATTGAGAGGAAAAAAATTGAGCGAGTATCTTATGGTAATCCTGGAGAGAAAATTCTTCTTGAAAACAGTCTGAAGGAATATCTATGACCCTATAGGAAAAAGAGATAATGTCTGTCTTCTCATATGTAAACTGTTTTGAAACCACCAGTTCTTAATCCACTTAAAACTTCCACTTAATTATATATAGCATGAATTTCCACTTGTCTACAGCTTCATTGAATATCAACTCTCTATGAAACAAAGTTAAATGATTCTTAGTGAAGAAAGGTTCTAACTTCCTTCCGTTTGGGACATTCTAGTGCTGTGGTGCCATGAACCCCGTTGCCAGATAAATATAAGTACTCCGTAAATGGATGTTATTCTTTATTGATAATGAATTAGGTGATCTTGATTTGTCTAACAAGTTATCTTTGAGGGACATACCGTGTTTTCACTTTTCTGTCATTTATATGTGCTTAGCGGTCTTAAATCTTCCCTCTTCTTTGGGGGAGGTAACATTCCTTTACGTTGAAACTTGAAACTATTTTCAAGACCATGAAATTGTCAGACATCCAGACTGTGCCTCTTTTCATATTTTAAAATTCATTCATTGCTCAGGTTGGGTCAAGATCTGAGGCAAGTGGTATTGCCAAAGCAGGAGCAAAAATGGTTATGGCAGTTTCCTGTGCAAAGGTTAGAATCAAACATTTCATCATGTTCATCTGATATGCTTTTGTTTCTCTACGGTCAGAGATGTCAACATGTCAGGTTCGAGGCAGGTCATCCCCTTCACTAAACCCCTGCCTCATGAAATCCTCAAGGGATCTACTGATCCACAATATAATCAGGGCAGGCCCAGGGGGCTTTGCATACCAAACTCCTGCCAAACCTGTTAAGTGTTATACAAAACCACAAACAATTGGGGAAGATGAGTCAGTCTTGGGTTTGACTAACCTTGTTGCTATCCCTATCCATACTGTTAGGCATTAGTGAATCATCATTGTGTTTTGGGACTTCGCTTTGAGCAGAGGTACTTCATTCTGGAATCTTACGAGAGAATTCCTTTTCAACCCTATTGAACCCATACAAACATTTTTGTTATAGTAATGGAGAGTATCCATTTGCATTACTAAGAATGTACAACATCTTGTTTCTATTTAAGTTATTTTGTTGAATTCCATGTACCTTCTGATGACTTGCTCAGGTCCCTAAAATAACGATCATCATTGGTGGGAGTTTTGGTGCTGGTAATTACGGAATGTGTGGGCGTGCATATAGTCCTGATTTCCTATTCATGTGGCCAACTGCCAGAATATCTGTGATGGGTGGCCCTCAGGTAGTTCTATATTACTCTATCCAGAACATTTTCTTTCAATTCTTGAGTGTGATGTGAAGAGTAATGCAAGGCCACCCACACTTTTTCAAGTAGATTTAATGGTTTAATCTGTATTATTCCATTTGTTTCCTATGTCAATCTGAAGGCTGCTGGTGTGCTGGCTCAAATTGAAAGGAGCAATAAGAAAAGGCAAGGAGTTGAGGTAAGCTCTTCCTCTTTGAAATGTTACAAGTATAAGTTATCTGTGACCAGAGGGTGGACCTAGGTGCAAGGGTAAGGTTGCTCCATTGCGACCTAGTGGTCACGGATTCAAGTCAGGGAACAACCTTTCTACAAAGTTGGGATAAGGCTATGTACATTATGACCACCCCAGACCCCGCGGTGGTGGGAGCCTTGTGCAGTGGCTACGCCCTTATTATATGTTCTGTGATCAAACATTAAGTAAGCAGTTCATCTGTGTTTTTCTTCAGTGGAGTCAAGAAGATGAGGAGAAATTCAAGGCTAGGGTTGTGGAAGCATATGAAAGAGAAGGAAGTCCTTACTACTCAACCGCTAGACTCTGGGATGATGGTATCATTGATCCTGTAGACACAAGGAAAGTTCTAGGTCTCTGCCTCTCTGCTTCTGTGAAGCATGTCCCTGAGGAGACGAAGTATGGTGTATTTAGAATGTAAGACCGCGGTGTAGCAGTATATTCTGTCCAACACAAGAACTACTTGGGTTTGCTGGATGGTTCAAAACAGGTACTATCCAGGAACAGGGCTTTTCCAACTTCTGTTGGAATGAGTTAATAAGATTTTTTTTCTACATTGACTAGTACAGAATAAGAATGTCAATAAATGTGTTTTTATGTACGATTATAGGCCTTTACCAAAGTCATGCCTCCTTGTCTATGACTAAATTCTTTCAATGAAGCCTGAATTAAAGGGGTACTTCCCATCTATTTTCATCTTACTTTGTCCTGACAAATTCACACATGAATGCAGAGAAGAGGTTTTGGGTACCATTTAATTTTTGTGGACAGGATTTCTCTTCGTATGTTTGAGGGATCTTCTTGTGCTTCTGCTTCTCAGATTCTGAGTCAGCTTCTCTAAATGAGAAGCTCAATTATAATGAGCTTCTCATGCTTCTGGGTTTCTGCCTTCACACGTTAGCCGAGCACAAGGAGCTTCCCTTAATTTGCCCTTCATCCCATCGGTATAACTTCTGTTCTTGGGTCAGTGTATTCTCCTAGATCATCATCAGGTATGACCATTTCCAAACATTGGATATGTAAGACTAGGTTTTGATCCCCATGTGTCAATCTCAATTTCTCAATTATGTGTTGAACTTTTAACCCCCCCCCCCTCTCCCCCAATATTTTTCATCATCTTTTCATCGAAATTTTTTTCCATCAGCTAACTGTTTTCATTAAAAAGTTATCAGAGGACCAGAAGCGTATATGGATGATAATTCATTACTCCAATAAGTTGCAATGCCAGCTCCCAGGCTGAGCTACCTTCATCCTAGGAGGGAAACATTTTTTGGGTAGGCTCCAATTGGTCGCAAGGGAAATTGTAGGAAATGGAAGTGAATTTCAAACCTAATATCACAACTTTTGTAATCATTACTTTCACATGGTTAACAATTGAAGGAACCAAAAGATCTAAGAGCAAGCCTAAAATGACCATTAAAAAGGTGTTCATAGCTTGGTAAACCTAGGGATGCCTCATTAAAGAGGAATGATATGATAACAATTGAGGGGAACTAAAAAATCCAAGGACATGCCTAAAATGACCGAAAAGTTGTGAGGAATGACATGAAGAGTCTAGGTCTTATCCCTTGTATGACTTTAAATAGAGCATATAGAAAGGTCATGATCCATGTAGTTAGCCTCATTTACCTGAATATCTCCCATCTTGTGGGGTTTTTCCTCCTCTCTCCTCTAATTGTTTCTGATGATGAAAAGAGCTTTTATGTCATGTAAAATTTATGAAAACCAATATTTTAAGGTTGATAATGTTAGAAGACATCTGTCGATAACTAATTGATAATCAAGTGCAAAAAACACAATGGAATCACGCATCATGTATCTATATGTCATGTCGCTTTCTTTTTTATTTATTTATTTCTCATTTTTTGTTTAGATCTTATTTTTTTACTGCCTCATTTTGCACGGTTCCTTGGAGCCAACCCTCTTAAGTAGATAAGGCTTTGTTTTTTCATCGTTGTATGGATCCTACGGTTCAACACAAAGGAATCAGGCAAGATGTCAAGACTTCTGACAGTATACCGAGATCTTAACCTTTACTCAAGTGTCAGTGGCCAAGACAGAACTAGAGATGTTACATTTATCATCTGCCAATAGAGAAAAAGTATCAGATATTTTACCATACTTTGAATCAGAGTTGGAACATCTTTCTTTTCTTATTTTCAACTAAAATTTAATCATTGAATTGACCACTCTCTCCTTCCCCATTTAAATGACCTGCATATGCATAGGAGAGAGACTATGAGAGGGAGGCTGCCCTCCCCCACAAAGAACACTCCCTATCTACCACATGCACTAGCAAGAGTAAGAAACAGTGAAGTATGATAGTGAAGCATATTTTACTAGGCATAGTGACGTAGAAGGACCACCCTCTCCCACCCCCACCTCAAAAAAGAAAAAGAAAAAAAAAGGTATCCTTTAGAACCATCAAGCAGCAGCTCAGTTCAAGGCACCAAATATAGAGTAGGGATATATATTTAGGCCCCCATGGAATCACCATCCAGCATTAAATGTTCACTTTGCATTAACCATCTGAGTTGCATAATCTTCAGAAATCCTATCACACAATAAAACGGTTTGAGCCACTGATGGCTTCCCATAAACTAGAATTCTTACCTTCCCTTCCAAGGAAAATAATCGACAACAAAAAAAGGATCAAGTCTTCTGAATTGTACAGTGAGATGCTGGAACCCCTCTTTCACTCTTTTTGAGGAAAACAAAAGAAAGTAACTGACGACAAATTCTACTAATGTAAAATCTCCATGCTACATGATTCAAAGAAATTTACTGAGCAACTAAAAATAAGGTATAAATTTCCTGAATAAAAGCTACAGATAGAAATTTGATTTGATCCTGAACCATATAATATATGATCCGCTAAAATTGGCAATTTGTCAAGAAAAATAACTTTTCCCATCTAGTATGGCCTGTACCGCACGTCCATCCTTGAAGGTCTTCCACCTGTAGGCCCTGTACTGCCATAGCCCCACTGCACAGGAGAAAGAAGGGTGAGAAAGACAAAAGGTTCAATGGTGAAACGGCAAATGTATTGTCGCTAAAAAAAAAAAAGGTAAAATGACGAACGTTTGCATATGTCACATGAATGATCTGGCTAAGATTCAGCTGCCAGCAGGCTTGCCTTTAGACAAACATGCTGCCGCCACAGTTCATACACATGCATGAGAAGGGCGGGCAAGTTTCATTCTTTCAACACATTAAAGGCTGCAAATATTTGACGAGTTTAATTTTGAAATTTGATCTACGATACTGCTTATGGGTTAAATGGTTCTAGGACTACTGAATTGGAATCCTTCAAAGTATACATTAAGAATGATGAGAAATTAGTAGTAAACAAGGTCTTATAGAATCTAGGTATTCATTAATGATGTGATGCAACAGCGCTCCGATGGATCAACCCAAGCCTGCTCCAAGACCCGGACCAAGGCCCAGATCCGATTTGGGTTCCAAGTTACTAATTTGGATTCAAGATTAATAGAATATTCTAGGACTTTATTTTATTTTAAAAATATTTGTTATCTTTTATTTTAGGTTGTTTTGGGATAGCTATTAGGTAAGTATAAATTTCCAAATTTAGTTTTATTGTGTTTCCATTTCATTAGACTTTAATTTAGAAAACAATTAGGATTTTCTATTTCAGTTTTAAGAGTTTTTGTTTGATTTAGTATAAGTAATGCATGTAACCTAAGAAATTAGTTGGTTGATTAATGAAGAAAATTTGATTGGAAAAACCCCCCGCATGGCAATCTTCTCACCCCCCCCCCTTCCTTCTCTTCCTCTCCTTCCCTACGAGATTTCTTCCCCTCCCTCTTCTCTCTCTTTCTCTCTCTTGCAATTGGCTGCCTTCCATTATTTCTCTAACTAATTCTCCCCTTCTTCCCTGCTCTGTCCTGTTTGAAGCAGACTTTGGTGACCCATAGGAATCAGTAGTTCTCCCTCATCGCACCTTCTTTCTGCACAAACTTTTGGGTGTTAGTTCATCATCGAGGGGCGACTCTAACCCTTGAATTTCTGGCCTGAAAGTGATCTCCTCTGTGGGAGATGCAGCTGCAACTCTAACCAGGTTTGTACCTACCACCCTTGTGATTCCAGGTTTTGAATCTGAACATAATACTTGATCTTCTGGGTTTCTTTTGGAGGGTTTGACACAGCTGGATTATGCAATCCTACATGTGCAATTTCAGCCCAATCCCAGACCTAAACTGTGAGAATCTTCACCTGGAATAGGATAACTCCCGCTGGTTTTGGGAAGTTTCAAGGATGAAGAAGACCCTTTCAATGGTGAACGGTGTTTTAATTTTATTTACAATTTTTCCCAATAATACCCTTGCCTTTCTCCCATGTTCTCTTTTGTCCTTTGTTTCCTTTAAGTTCTAAGTTTGCCCCTTTATATAAATCATATTCTCCATTATATCCTCTTCTATTAAGTGACCCAATAGCACCTTAAGGAATTCTGTTACTTACCCCAATTGCCACTGCTCCTAGTCTTTGATTCCTAAATATTCAAATGGACCCACTTCCAATCAGCTTGGTTCTCTTGGGGCCCATCGGCACCCCCCATTATCTGGTATCAGAGCAAATTTTCTGTCAACTCCTTTACTCCAATGGTTGCTCACACCACCCCCTCATTTGAACTGTGGACTCAGTTTCTTCGACAGAATAAAGAGATGTTGAAGATGGTTAGAGCTCTTCAAGAAGAACGGGAAGCATATAGGATACAAAGGGAAGCACAAGTTGTTACCTTCCAAGACATTAACACAAGGCTTGATGCCCTAGAGTCACGTATTGGGAAACCGGGCGGACAACAAGGTCACGATACCAATGACATTGTGACGACACCTCGAGAACCGTGCCCCCATCTAGAGACCATTACATCAAGCTTTGTTGTCGATGTTGAAGATGAATGGGACAATCCGATGAAGGATGCTTCTGAAAAACTGATCGATGGCCCGATCTCATTTGTGAAGCCCCACCATCCGATTCCGATCAAAGTCATATCATTTGTTGACGACCATCAAAAAATCGTGACCGTTGATCCTGAGGTGCCCTAGATCTTTATCCCATTGGAACCATTGATCGAGGATGTTGATCGAGTGGTGTTGATTCTCTCCTACAAAACTCATGGACGAGTTTTTCTAAACAACAGGGGAGTTGATGCAGCAACGCTCCGATGGATCGACCCAAGCCTGCTCCAGGACCCGGACCAAGACCCAAATCCTATTTGGGTTCCAAGTTTCTAATTTGGATTCAAAATTAGTAGAATATTCGAGGATTTTATTTTATTTTAAGAATATTTGTTATCTTTTATTTTAGGTTATTTTGGGGTAGCTATTAGGTAAGTAGAAATTTCTAATTTTAGTTTTATTGTGTTTTCATTTCATTAGACTTTAATTTAGAAAACAATTAGGATTTTCTATTTCAATTTTAAGAGTTTTTATTTTGATTTACTCTAAGTAATGCATGTAACCTAAGAAATTAGTTAGTTGATTAATGAAGAAAATTTGATTGGAAAACCCCCAGCGTAGCAGTCTTCCCCCCCCCCTTTTTTCTTCTCTTCCTCTCCTTCCCTACGAGATTTCTTCCCCTCCCTCCTCTCTCTTTCTCTCTCGCAATCGGCTGCCTTCCATTCTCTCTCTAACTAATTCTCCCCTTCTTCCCTCCTCTGTCCTGTTTGAAACAGACTTTGATGACCCATAGGAATCGGTAGATCTCCCTCATTGCACCTTCTTTCTGCACACACTTTTGGGTGTTAGTTCATCATCGAGGGGCGACTCAACCCTTGAATTTCTGGCCTGAAAGTGATCTCCTCTGTGGGAGATGCAGCTGCAACTCTAACCAGGTTTGTATCTACTGCCCTTGTGATTCCAAGTTTTCAATCTGAACATAATACTTGATCTTCTGGGTTTCTTTTGGAGGGTTTGATAGAGCTGGATTATGCAATCCTACATGTGCAATTTCAGCCCAATCCCAGACCTAAACTGTGAGAACCTTCACCTGGAATAGGATAACTCCAGCTGGTTTTGGTAAGTTTCAAGGTTGAAGAAGACCCTTTCAATCGTGAATGGTGTTTTAACTTTATTTACTATTTTTCCCAATAATACCCTTGCCTTTCTCCCATATTCTCTTTTGTCCTTAGTTTCCTTTAAGTTCTAAGTTTGCCCCCTTTATATAAATCATATTCTCCATTATATCCTCTTCTATTAAGTGGCCTAATAGCACCTTTAGGAATTCTGTTAATTACCCAAATTGCCACTGCTCCTAGTCTTTGATTCCTAAATATTTAAGTAGGCCCGCTTCCAATCGGCTTGGTTCTCTTGGGGCCCACCGGCCCCCCCATTAAGATGTGAAAACAGAAATGGATGGGGAATAGTAATTATGGGGCAAGAACACAGAAATGGATGGGGAATAGTAATTATGGGACAATACTGAGATGAGGTTGAAATTGCACTCTGAATGACTTAGATAATGAAAGTTTACAGCGCAATGCCATCAGGCAAGTTGAAATACATGAAACCATATATACGATACAGGCCTTTCCTACACCTTCTCATCAGTATTTTTTTATTTTAAGAGGAAAAAAAAATCATGTAAGATGACGTAGGAATTACCTTCAGATCAGAGACACTTCTCCCTAAACAAAATACCTATTTATTGATATGAAGCATTCGATGTCTGGCACCCCAAATTTCATGAGAATGCCAATATCAAATAAGCCTTAAATTTAACAAGAAATGCACCACTCAAGCTAAATTTAGCATCATGAATCCTTTTGAAGCCTCGATTGGGGTCCGCATGATTATAATGACTAGTAAAAAATAATCAAAATTGACGAATCAAACTCACAATCTAGCCAAGCAAAAGGAAAATTATATGCCTCGTGATACGATCTTGTTAATTCTTATTTAATAAATGCCTGAATCTAGTAAAGTATGTTCCCAAGAAAAGGAAAAGTGTGACGGTGAAGATGAAACATGAAAATTGGAACTAAAAACACAATGGCAGAAAGAGCATAGCTGTCATGAGGAAGGTCAGAGATGTCCTTCTAAAGCTTGTCAATAAGGCCGATGGGAACTAGTATACCAAAAAACCCCATAATTTCTAGATGAGCAGAGATGCAACTACGGCTGGGCCCACTGAGACTGTCTGACCCAACGCAACAGTGCCCAGTTGGGGTATCCAGGTAGGCTGGGATATGGTTAAGAAATGCGAACCTCAAGTTGGGCAAGTAAAAGTAAGGGTTAATGCTCCAAGAGGTTCACATAAATATAAACACTATAAAAGCCTATATAGAGAGTGCCAAGCATAATGGCCATTATGCTAGCCCTAGCACAACAGAGTGACAGACACCTATTTTGAGCCACATGGAGGATAATATGCCCAACCTGAAATATTAGAGTGCTTCCTAGACTGGCCATGCAACCATAGCCTGTAGTTAGTTAGTTTATATTTATTTTTTTTTGGGTTGGGTTGGGTTGGGTGGGGTGGGGTGGGGTGACATTTCCCATCAATAGCCCATGTGCCAACTAGGATGACAGCCCAAAGGCTGCCGGATTGCGTCCCAACTCAAGGAAGGGCGGCCATAGGGAAAGGGGGGAGGGACTAAAACTCTAGACGTGCCATGGCGGTAGCTGCTTCAACAAGCAGCCCTTAACCAACTGCACTAGTAGTTGTTGGCAAAGCCTATATAGTTCACCTCATACTAATTCTTCCCCTGTATACAGTTTGATGGGGATATCAAGATGTATAGTCGAAAGAAGAAGAAGATTCAACCAGGTCCATCTTTGTGGTTGGAGGATTAAACAAGAAAGAAGGAAAGAGAAGAAACAAGAAAGAAGGAGAGAGGAGTCGAACCAGCCTTCCAGCGCTGGGTTCGACCCCCCCTTGTCCTCCCAGTCAGTAGATCTTGTGGACCCCACCAAACCTTATTTGATTCTAGTACTTTACTTTAAATCTAGTGATATTTAATTGTCTTACATAATTAGGAAACTAGGACTTCTTTATATCGGTCTATTAGGTAGTTTTTATTTCAAGCAATTGAGTTTTTAAATATCTTTTTTATTTTTGGAAGTTTATTCTATTTAAGTGTAAGGCCATGGCCATTGTTTAATTCAATGAATGTGAATTGAAAAACAGCCAAGAGCACAGCCCCCACCGCTCTCACGATTCTCTCTCTTTCAATCTCGTCTTTCTCCTCTCTTGTCTCGCCTCCCTCTCTTTTTCCATTCTTTTTTCTCTCTGCTGCTATTTTATATCCCCTTGAGGCTGAACTGTTGTTGCTGTATTTTTTTTCCCTTAATGTTGAACTATTGCTGCTGATCTCCCCTTTTGATGCTCACTGTTGCTGCTACACATTGCTGCGATTACTCACTACTGCTGTTACATACTGCTGCCATTACATCACTGCTGTTGCTACCCTCGGCTGTTGCTACTCTCGGTTGCTGTTTACTCTCTACTGGTGCTGATCTCCTTTCAATGAATGGATTACTATTGGCTGTACCTGCTGTCCGTAAGTTGCTGAGAGCCCCAACGTCATTCACCAAGCTACATCAACAATACTGAGGATCTCTATACAACCAACTGGACTTGTCTTCATCAACTAAAGGTGGACTGCATCTCTTTATTTTGGCGGACCTTGATCTCTTTTTTTCTCCTTAGATCTGGACAGCAGCATGGTAAAACATTAAACCAAACCCTCCCCACCTCCATTAATCCCTATATTGCAGCCCATTAACATTAAAACCAGCCTTTGCCCTTTGTTTATGCCTATTTTTACCCGTTGTTTTAAATCGTTTTGTCACTGTTATATCTCCAAAAGAAACCTTGTTGATTTTCTATTTTAGTTAGTTGCTAGAGGACATTGATTTTTTGCATATCTAATTTGGGTGTCTAGATTGATTTGTGCTGAACCTAACATTCGTATGTCGTTTGTTCCCTTCCCCATGTCCCCACTTGAAACTTAAGTAAGAATTTATGTGTTTTTCCGTCTAGATTATTATTGTTTTTGGCTACTTTGTTTATTAGTCTCATTTTATTTTGCATGCTTAATCTTGTTTGCTGAGTTTCTTTTGGTCCTATCTACCTAAGCCCCTTGAGTTAACCCTACCTAATTAGTTAATCTTGTAGGAGACCTAGTCACCTAGGAACCCCCTACATCACAGTTGGCAAAAAGTCACCCCATGAATTGACTTTTCAACTTTCTTTTAACATTTATCTTTCCACATGGCAAGGTCTGACCTGACATTTAACATGTAGATAGCCGATAGAAGGTTCCAGGCACAGTAGCGAACATTTGAAAATTGCTAATTGTTCTGGCCTGGAGTAACGAGCATTAGACAACCACCTTTCCTCTTTTGTAAATTATGTCTATATTAGTATGTATTTTGCAACACCTGATTCGGTGATTATTTACTATGCAAGATTTTTTAAACATGTTTACATGTGATCTTAGCCAAAATAGTACATTAATAATCAGGTTAGCCTGAGATCTTCAAGTTACTTGGGCTGAGCTGGGTTTTGTTTTTTTTTTTTTTTTTTTTTTTTTTTTTTGGAGGTTTTAGGCTTGGGATTTACATTCTTGAGCTGGGCTACGTTTGACTCAAACCTGGTCCAAGGTGCATCCCCACAAAGGGTAACATCATGTTCAAAAAAGCTTGTATGACAAGATTTATCTAGTTGCAAACAAAGGGAGAAGGGTGAAAACTGAAAAACATTTGCATGGTAGAAAAGGGAGGGGTGGAATTGAAGTTCAGTGAGATACCAACCAGCAAAGATATTTCAGGATGAATTAAAGAAATATGAAATTTAATGAGAGCTAATGGAATTAGTAACTATGAACCAATAAGTTTTATATTGTTTTATGCCTCTTTCCTTCAGAAGCTAATCAACAGCTTATCTATTCCTCATTAAACGGTAAAAAACAAGCAGCATCAAGTGCTAAATTCATTTAATGATTTCTGATGTTTTTCTTCCCCCAGTGCCCAAGAAACAACTACTAAGGTATTATGCAGGCTAAAAGGGGATACAGAGTACTCACATCATCATAATCCAGGCTCCCATACATCCTGCCATAAGTACGCATAGGGCCACCGTAGCCCCCATATAGATCAGTACCCTCCATCGTGTAACTTCCACTTGGAGCAGCTTCATCAAGTGGCGTGGCTGAATCTATGGCAATCTGCATAGCATTATATAAAAATGATGGGGCTAAGAAATTGGAGTGGCTTGGAAGTGTTATTACGGGATCTCTCTCTTCCGAGAATTGTATTCTGTATACTTCAACATCCTAAATTCTTAAAGCAACAAATACACAATTGAGATGCTAATCTTGTACCTGCTGACCACAAATCTCATGAGGTCTTCGGGAAACACGCTCCGCTACACCATCTTCAGCAAACGTTACAAATCCAAATCCTCTATGTCCAGTTCTCTTTGGGTCCTGCAAGGAGCACAGAATAAGAAACGATGTCTCTTTTGAGTACTTTGGATCCACCTTTTTTTTTTTTGGAAGAATACTTTGGATCCACTTGACAGTTGTGGCGCCAAAATCTGTTTTCATTGTTTTTACCTTGGGAACATAAACATCTAAAATACGGCCAAATTTGCCAAAATATTGACGGAGATCTTCAACACTTGCTTCCTGTGGAAGCCTGCCAATGAATATCTTCTTACCCATTCCTCGATTTGGTTCTGCTCCTACATGGTCGAAGAATAGACATGTTTAAAAGGTACTGCCAAAACTTGCACAAGTGGAAGTGGAAATCAACGTAGGAGAAAGTGATGGATACTAACTACATCAGTGCCATAAAACAATTAAAGTCATACACAAAGATTTGAGATAATAGGTGAAAAAATAAGTAAAATGAGATGTTTTATCATAATAAAAAATTGATTCATTCTATAAAATGAATTGTTTAAGTCTACAAGGCCATAATAACAAAATTTGGAGTCTATTATTTTCATGTTATACTAACCTTCTTCACTCTATTTAATCTATAAAAAAGCTACCTTTTGAAGTAAAAAGGAATTTTTTTTTCTTTATTTCTATGAACAATAACTATCAATAGAAAGGTGTACACATGGACCAAAATGCAGGTGACAATAACACGAGAACGTTACAAACTTGCAAAGAAACTTACTTCCATAACCCGAGCCTGGATTATCATACAATGTTGGAGCACCCAGTGCGGCATATCTAGTGGCTGCATTAATATAAGCATTGTATGCACCATATCCACCCTGTGTCACTCTAGCTGGCTTGAAGTCTTCCTCCTGCTAATGTGACATCACATGTATAAAGTTAGATGACCACAATATGAACCAGAAACTAAAATCTTCAATGATAGAAGCAAGAATATGTAAATGGAACTCCAAAATAGCTCAAAGGAACTACAGCATATGCTAGATCCACTTTAATGCATTCAGCTGAAGAATAAAGGGGTAATGGTGGTTGAAAGTTGCCTTAGGAGTAGCCCTGTCCACAACAACAGTCGAACCACCCAGCTCATGTGTATCAGACATCAAGTTGTCAACAGAATCTGTGACAAGAGAAAAGCAGATATCTTTAGTGTCAGAGGAACTAAATATAAATGAACAAGAAAAGAAACTGCAAATTGCAAATTGCAAATTGCAAACTTTCCCTCACTCTTGCTTGAATAGTAGCTGGTTAGATATGCCACAGCAACATGAAATACAAGAGAGTAACCCAGAACATTGTCCCACAATTAAACACAAGAGTACAGAAATTGGTAGGGAGATCAAGCAAAAAGGAGAAGATAGATTTTATTTGAGTCTCCTTAAGCTCTAAATAATAGGGGTCGACACCAAAGAGGTACCATGGATTAGTGCATTGTGCATCCATGGTCATGGCAACCAAGATTATCATCTTATGTTTGTTCTCAGATTCTTTTATCTTTACCAACAAATCTGCTGTAAGATTACATCAGAGAGTAAAAATTAGATGACACAAGATAACCAGATATTGGCTATAAGGAACCAAACTCAAACCAAAACATGTTTATGATTCTTCATTTTGGTTGTATCTTTTGTACCTTCTACATTATCTACATCCAACATCACCACCTACTGCCCACGCTACTCCTTGTTCTACCTCCTCCCCTGCCCCCCCCTTCCCACCCTTCACCCAACCTTTGGCTCGATAGGGGGTGAGGTAGGGTTTTTTTCTTCTTCTTCTTCTTCTTCTTCTTCTTTTTTTCTTTTCTTCCTTTTTTCTTTTTCTTTTCTTTTC
>NC_056565.1:33822297-33825094 GCF_013358625.1 Macadamia integrifolia | reverse complement strand
TCAATATAGCATAGAAAGGCCCAGAGTCAAGCCATACAAAAACATATCTACATTTCTGCTAGTAAAAAAGGAAATCCTGTGTCTTTCAATTTCAACAGAGGTCATCTCTCTCAATTTCTGACATATAGAACCCTAAAAAACCAACCTTTACATAGAAGTTCATTAGTATTATTTTTAGTGCTCTGTTATTTCTACCCGGCCATATGCTCCACATAACAGCTTCCACTAAAAGTCACCAATGTCTTCTTCCCTTCTTTATAACTTCTGACCCTTCCAGGTCCATATCATCTTCTCTGTACTATACTAAAACAGCAACCCAGTGCACGATGCTCCTGCTACTGTTATGTTATTCTCTGTACTATACTGTTTGTTATAAACAACAAAACTCCTAATTATCCCAACATGAAACCCCAAACTAAGAAAGAAAATTGACACCAGAGCATTAAGTTAAAACATTGTCTGCAGGCTGCAGCTCTTGAACAGTTGAACAAGAACATACAGGCAGGCATTCAGAATACAAAGACCTTTTATAAATGAATAATGTGGCATCCTCCATCAGGTGGTTGATTGGAAATTGTCCTCTATGACGGTCCAAACAAAAATATTGTCCACTCATCGTTAACCATGTTACTGTTATATTGTCACAACAATAACCTGTGACGCCAATTAACAAATAATCAAATATTTTAAGTCCAGTCATTACCTTAACATCACATCCTCATTTCCTCCAACGGTTCTGCCTGTACTAATTTGTGTGATGCAAGACAGTGGTGAAAAATCTGGGCAACTGTATAGGCTATGGCTTTAATACTTTAATTCATAAAACTACAAAGTCTAAGGTTAATAATTAACTTCCTTCCAAAAGCAATTACAGAATAATGCTTTGATTCACAAAGTCAAAGAGGAAACATTAAACACCAAAAAATGAACTGCTAATAATTTAGGAAATAAGTCACAAGAGCACTAACAGATTCAAGAGACAGCAGCAAGAATATTATCAAATCATTAAATAGCATTAAGTAGCAGCAGAGACTTGACCACAGCAATGACCCCTGGAATTCCAACAGGAACCCAATAAGATTTCATTCAAAGCCCAAAAATCATAGCACAATGGATATCATCACATATGATTGCAAAAAAAAAAAAGGGTGGGGAATAACCAGTGCACGAGGCTCCAGCCACTATGGGGTCTGAGGAGGATCATAATGTACGCAGCTTTATCCCTGCTTTGCAGAGAGACTGTTTCCTGACACGAACCTGTCACCACTTGATCACAATGGAGCAACCTTACCGTTGCACCAAGGTCCACCCTCACCACATATAATTGTACATTCTCCTTATTTCTACCCTTCCATTGCCCCCAACGAGCGCTTAGCTCCTAATTAACCTTCCCTTTACAATCTATCAACTCCAACTACTAATGAACTCGTTTCCCAAACAATTAAAAAGCTAAATAAAGATACCTACATAAGGATACATTCTACATAAATTTTCTAAACAAACTTAACTTCCTAAAATATAAATTCCACCACAAACTACCACCATAATTTACACTAATAAATTGGCCATAACTTTCCAATGCAACTTGAAATTCATCTCATGGGAAAGGTAACCATATAACCTTTTAAGCACTAAAATTCATGCTAAATGGCCAAGTTCTTCTTAAAGCCGTCTCCACTCGAATTGCATAGTCCTCTTACAGTTACAGTGTCAAGAGATGAGTTTTAACACACACAGCATAGATGAAAAATGTCAAATAGGGATGACCTTATATAATGGAGCTCAAAGATAAACAAACTTCCATACAATGCATTTGCCAGCTTTCCATGCCACATTTGTACGTCACACTTCTTGAAAGTTCAAAGGCTTGTTCTTTTAAAGTTTCTCACACATATTGCTTGGCATTTGAAATAGCTTCCTTGATGCAAAGCTGTTTTTGTCAAATGAAGTCCATTTTGTTCAACAAGGTTCTACTTAAATGGATTCTAAGATTGCTGTAATCTCATCTTAAGAAACTGGAGACAAGCACACTGAGGTTTAGTCACAAAGAATGATCAGCAGATGCTAGCACTAGTGCATAAAGGTTTAGGGTGTGAGACCCCTTATGAAGGACCCCACATACCTTAGTGTCCTGGAAATTAAATGACCTGAATACTGTTGGACAAGGACCAAAACAGAATCCATATTGTTTCTTAGCTACAACATTGCATCAAGTATCCAAATATGTATGCAGAAGAAATAAAACGAACAAAAGAAAAAGAAAAATTACTGTTTCCTTATGTTACCAGGATGCAGATGCAGATGCAGATGCAGGTGCAGGTGTTTTAAGTCCAACGTGGATGCAGGGTGCAAATTTGGCAAATCCCCAAAATAAAAAAGAACCAGGGACTCGGAGAATATACAGTTTGTTAATTTTTAACAACGATTTTCTATTTTTATATTAAAATCTTTTATAATTGTTATCAAAGAATTAAATTTTAAAAACTAATTATATTCAAAAGACGGTATATTTATTAACTTCTATTACTACAACAGAAGATTCCAGATTAAGGGTTTCTAATTAGGGTCCATAGTTTAGGCGGTGGACTCTAGGCCTTATGTCATATAAATGACAACTCCAGATCAAATGTTTCTAAATAGGGTCCAAATCTTCCCTAGGCCCGCTATGTAAATATGAGAGGGAGAGTTATGAAAGGGACTTTAAAGTTGAACTCTAGAGCGCTAAAATAGTTCAATACTTTGTTCTCCCAACACTCAAAGGGGAATGGCTCCTGCCCCCCCCCCCCCCCCCCCCCCC
>NC_056565.1:33786423-33822197 GCF_013358625.1 Macadamia integrifolia | reverse complement strand
GAGATCGAATAAGGTGAGCTCGTAGATCAGTGCTATTCGTAGATCATAGTTCAGCTAGCGGTAGAAGTGTGGACAGCGAGTCCGCAAACCTGAATTGAGGTGAGTAGCCGGGTAACGAGTGAAAGCTCTGGCCCGCATGACAGAGAAACTAGCACCCGTAAGTAAACAACCTTAATTCATGAATTAGCCAGCAAGCTAGGAGTTCAAGTCACAGTAGTAGTTCGTAGGCAGGGAAATCAAAATCGTAAGTAAACTAGTTGCTTCGCTTAGCCTACTGTGTATCCTTCTAACAAAGCAAGCTACCTCTAACAAGCAAGTAGCTACCGCCCGTTCGCTTCGCTTCTGGTTTTGCTTCAGAGTCAAGTGGGTACACTCCAAGTTGCAGTAGGAGGTTATCGCTCCCCCAAGGTGAATATGCAAACACACTTTTTTTTTTGCTTTAACAGAGATAAACTCTACAAAGAAAGATCCCCTTTCAGAGCAGCAAATGAAAATAGCGCCTTTTGGTTCCCATAAAGAGACTAGTCGATCTCTTAGTTCGATGGCATCAGGGAAAGGTGTGTTAACCACCACTCCTACAAAGGAAACGGTTGACATAGAACAAATTTTTTACGTTGGGTCTTCCCTAAAATCGATTGTCGGTGCCCCCCATGTTGCTCGGATCGGAGAAGCATGTGTGGGTTTCATCGCCTGAATACAAGGGCGAGGTTTGGCTATGTTTCGACAATCTCAACTGGAATCAAACCTTGAGAAGTGGGATGTTGGTAAAGGTGGTCTGGTGTCTTGTTTAGGATAGTTTAAGGAAGGAGAGGTTTTTACAAAAGGGTGGGATGGTTTGGATTTTCTCATCGGGTTGGTGAGGATTTAAGCTTTGATGGGACAAAAGATGTTTTATTTACGATGGTTGGTAGGCCATATCTGTTATGTTGACCAAGGGCTTTGCTTCTAATCATTTGTTGAAGTAGTTGATAGCAATGATGAGAAACTTCAATCCTCCCCTTGCCTTCACGAACTAGCCCAGGATGTCCACACCCCCACATGGCAAATGGGATCGGGCATAGGATGGAGCTCTGCTCTGTAGCTAGTAAATGCGGGATAGGAGCGTGTTTCTGGTATTTAAGGCATCACAGGACAAACTTCATTGCATCCTTTTGCATTCCTGGCCAATAAAATCCTTGGCGCAAGACTTTATAGGCTAGGGCTCGTCCTCCCATATGTCCTCCACATATTCCTTCATGTACCTCGAGCAAGGCCTCCTCTGCTCTCTTGGGTCCCAAGCACTTTAGCAAAGGTCCAAAAGTTGACCTCTTATACAACATCCCATCCTGTAAAGTGTAGTGGGCAACTCTTCTCTTTGTGTTTCTAGCTTCAACTTGGTCCTCCGATAGCTGGTCATCTTGAAGATACTTCACAATTGGGTCCATCCAACTCTCTTCCTTTGACTCGGCTGTTGTAAAGTTCACAATTTTCTCAATATATCAAGGTTTGTCTAGATGTTCTAGATAAATCGTGGTCCCGAGCTCCCCACAGCTCCTTAAGGCCAGCTTGGAGAGTAAGTATGCCAAGGCGTTTTAAGCCCAAGGTACCAGTAATATGATAAACGCATCAAACTTGCCAATGAGGGTTCAGACTCTAGAAAAGTACCTGATCAGTCTTTCTTCTTTTGCTTTATTTTGTCCATTGATGTGGTTCACCGCCAGTTGTGAGTCACTATGTGCGGTCAAGTCTTGGGCTAGTACGGACTTGCCTAGCTTCAGCCCTGCGATAAGTGCTTTGTATTCTGCCTCATTATTAGTGGCTGGAAGGTGGTTTCAGTGGGAGGTGTTTAGATATGGTACTCTTCCATAATGAGGGAGATAAAGTATTTGGAGTATCAAGATCCTTGGGCTATCCTGGAGATTTAGGAAAGAAACTGGAGTTTCGTTTCAAAACCGAGGTAGAGGAACGAGGTATGTTGACGAGATGACAGAAAGGAGGACTTTAGTTCAGTGGGATGGACTCGGATTAGCAAGCGTACAAGTTTGAGATACTCATGGAGGATGGTGTCGGAAGGTAAAAGAAGATGAAGAAAGGAAAAAGATGAGAAGGTTTCTCAGAGCTCCTAGAGGTTGCCTCTTCTAGATAGACACTTGTGTGGGTGGAGTTGGGGAGTGGAAAGTGGGAAGTGGAGGATCGCTTTCTCTTCGATTGTTTCTGCTAATTTTTGACTGGTTGAATGAGTTGAGCAAGAAAAGTTAATTTTAGCTACTTGTTCTACTCAATTTAGGTTGAAATTGTACCAATGAGATGTTTGTCTGATCCTCTGTCATGTGTACTGAACTATATACTAATTGATACACTTGATACTCCCATTATCGATACATTGGTTCTTTTATACATAATCAATTGAATATAATTTGCTCGTCGTACTTTGTTCTCCTTTTTATACATAATATATTACATATAGCTTATTTGTAATGTTTAATGCTTTAAAGCTGAATTTTGCATGCACCTTTTGTATTTCTATGTGTTTGTATCTTTAACCTATCTTGCGTCTCATGATACTATATGTCTCTTAAAATCACCCTTCCAATACGATACCCAATACCGACATGTGGCCAATAGTAAAGTTTAAGATGTATAACTTAACTTTATTTACATACATGAATGACATTCGCTCTTTCTAGTCTTAAATTTTCAATGTGGGATAAAAAACTTCTTTCTGCTTCGAGGAGGAGAGATACCTAATATAAATTAATTTTTAATCCCACATAAAAAAATTTAAGAAAATAAAAAGTTAAAAAATGAGAGTCTATAAATAAAAGGGAGAGATTGTGGAAATTTTTAAAATTAGTTATTAACACCAACGGATTGCTTTAGTTGGGAAGGACCAAGTCTTCATAATTAAGTGACCAATAGTTTAAATCGTTTAAAAAAACAAAGGATTATTACAGGGCCAATGATAAAACAGGGCCACGCCTGGGTCGCCCTGGATCCAGTTGGGCCAGGCTGGGCATGGACTGAAATATCTTAGCATGACCTAGGACCGTACTGGGCCTGGATTTTCAAAAACCTGGCCCATCTTGGCTCCTTTTTTGGCTCTATTTGTTTTGCAATTGTTTTTAACCCGGTTTACTTGATTCATTATTTGTTCTAATCAGTTTTATTCAGGTTCTAATTGGTTTAATGGTTCCGTACTTGATTTAATAATTAGGGACAGTGTTTTCTACCCACAAGAGACCCTTGCCCTCATATACATCGGTAAGAATTGACGGTTTATCTCTACCCAAAAAACTAAAAAATGAATTTCCGGTTTATCGGTTCACAGATGAACTGAACCAATTACTTTCAGTGCTTAAAAGCAAACCGGATCGAATAATGAATTTAACGGTTTCCAATAGAGATTGACGCCCAAACCTCCCGGGCCCAAAGTTGGAAGAAATCCCCAATCACCAGAGGATCAAAGATTCAAAGGCAACGCCATAGCCTATCTTCTTATCCGCTCCTGGTACTGAAAACTGTTCGAACGTTACAGCATAGAAGCGAGAGATAGTTGGACATGGCGGGATTACTCGGAACCTCTTCTGCAGCTATACTGGCTCATCGGCTCACCTCTTCATCGTCTCCAAGATCTCCGCTTCTCTCACTCGCTTCAACCTCAGGTATTTAACAGAAGAGATACGTAGTTCTTTGATTTTTCCCATTACTTCTCTGGGATAGAAATTAGATAAACCAAAACTCATTTACTCTGCAATGCATCTTCCCTCTACTAAAACACCCAATTTCTGGTTTTCAGTTGCCGTTTAAGTGAGAAATTACAGATGGGTTTGGGGATAGTTACACTTACCAGCATTAGCTTTCTTGATTTTTTTTGTTTCAGGCCAGATTCATGGAAAGAAGTTGTTGGGGGGTTTCGAAATTCCACTTAAGAAAGGAAGATCTCAGCTCCGGTTTACTGTTACTAATGTAGCTACAGAAGTAGGCCCTGCCAAGCAGGTTCTATTCTTTATCTGGATTTTGTAGTTTCTTTTCTGTAATTCATATTCAATTTAAATTTGTAATTAGACCCCAATTTTAATAGGGTTCTCAAGAATCACAAATTTTTCTGTTTTTTGCTTATGAATTAAAAGAAATAAGAAAAAAAATTGGCGCCTTTGTTATTTAGATAATTTTATTTTATTTATTCCCCGAATTTATCCATCTATCAATTAGTTGTAGTGTACAGTGTCAAGTAGGAAATTCATAGAGATGGGTCTTGATTGTCGGACTGAATTTCTGAACAATGTACTTTTTTCAGGCCCAGAAAATTGCTTCTAAGGAAAGCCAGAGGCCGGTGTATCCTTTTCCTGCTATAGTAGGACAGGAAGAGATGAAGTTGTGTCTTCTGCTAAATGTGATAGATCCCAAGATTGGAGGTGTTATGATCATGGGTGATCGAGGTACTGGAAAATCCACTACTGTGAGGTCTTTAGTGGATTTACTTCCTGAAATCACTGTTGTCACAGGAGACCCATTTAACTCTGATCCAGAAGATCCAGAAACCATGGGCATGGAAATCCGAGAGAAAGTTTTAGCAGGGGAAGAACTCCCAGTCACAATGACTAAAATCACTATGGTAGATTTGCCTCTTGGTGCAACTGAGGATAGAGTTTGTGGAACAATTGACATCGAGAAGGCCCTAACAGAAGGTGTAAAGGCATTTGAACCTGGTCTTTTAGCTAAAGCAAATCGAGGAATTCTTTATGTCGATGAAGTTAACCTTCTGGATGACCACTTGGTGGATGTACTACTTGATTCTGCTGCCTCTGGATGGAACACGGTTGAGCGAGAGGGAATATCAATTTCACATCCTGCTCGTTTTATTCTGATAGGTTCTGGAAACCCTGAGGAAGGTGAGCTTAGGCCACAACTTCTTGATCGCTTCGGAATGCATGCACAAGTGAGGACAGTGAGGGATGCAGAACTCAGAGTGAATATTGTGGAGGAGAGAGCTAGGTTTGACCGAAATCCTAAAGAGTTCCGTGATTCCTACGTAGCTGAACAAGAGAAGCTCCAGCAACAGATTTCATCAGCTAGGAGTTCTCTTTCCTCTGTTCAGATTGATCATGATCTCAAGGTGAAGATCTCTAAGGTCTGTGCTGAACTGAATGTTGACGGACTAAGAGGAGATATTGTGACAAATAGGGCTGCTAAAGCTCTGGCTGCTCTGAAAGGAAGAGACCAAGTAACTACTGATGACATAGCCACTGTTATTCCCAACTGCCTAAGGCACCGGCTTCGGAAGGATCCATTAGAGTCAATTGATTCTGGTTTACTTGTTATAGAGAAATTTTATGAGGTATTTAACTGAGGGAAGTGGCTAGCCCTCGCATTGTAAATTTTGTTGGACAAAACTATTTATTTCCTTCCTTTTCTGTTTCTTCCTACACCCTCCAAATCTCTCATTTAGCTTCCATGATATTGAGGAATGATGGAGTTCAATTGGCAGTGAAGACTAGGGCTGTAGTTTCTTTGAAACTACTCTACACTACACTATGTTTTTGAATTGGGGGATCTTCCGTGAAAAATTCTTCATTAATGAATTCATCTTTGATTTTGGTTCAGTTTTTCTGACTGATAAATCTATGATCTTAGGCACTTCCATTTATTAACCATTGTGTGTTATTTCATTTAAGTTGTGATTGTGGTGAAACAAGTGAGAACAAAATGCATTCTAAGCAGAAGGATCTCTTTTGGATGAGATGATGCATCTGAACGCAGATAATCTACTTCTGTGCTCCTCGAACTGCATTTCAGAGCTGAATAAGACCTTAGCATCAAGTTTTCTTGTGTTAGATATGTATATCCATCAAACCCGGTTTATTAATAAGATTATTTATTTTCATTTATGCATGACATTTTTTTATTGGGCTTGTTGCGTGATTGGGTTTCCGCCAACAATCTGCAGATACCCTGTTTTCTCTTTGAGAAAAAGGCTGGAACTCTAGAGTAGCTCTTTGTTGGGATACTGCCCAGACTTGTTATGACACGTGATGGAAATTGGAACACATTTTTCGTTTAGCTCAAGTGATATAAGTTGATCTTAACTGGTTGAGAACCATTTATTGCTAAATTAGGTGAACGTAATCCAAGGGAAGCTAGCTGTATGCCCAGGTTGGGGATTTGGTCCCCCCCTCCCCCCTCCCCCCTCCCCGGTCTTTCTTCAAATCCTTTCTTTAAAGTAGTGCTCTGAGCTTGATTAACCTTTTTCAGTTAGATCTTAATAGTTGGGCAGGATCCATAGCTATTGGGTACTTTCTATGTAAAGTTAGATTTGAGGTTAGTTGCAAGGGGAAACAATTACATAGAAATCCCCGTTTTCAGAGAAACTAATGTGTGAAGTTCTGTTTTGAAAGTTGGGTCTTGTGTTGAATACCAAGTTTCTAACAGACATTTTTCTGTTTGTTCCCTATGGAGTTTGTACTGTAAATTCTGATTAAACGCAATTCTTAAAAGATTTCAAGTTGCATGATGGGAACAGATGAATTGAAAATGGAATGCGAAGTCATGAAGGGTGTAAGCTATCCCATTTCATTGGGTTTCCATTTTGAGAAATTTACAGATATCTGGTTTGAAGGTCTTTGATTGGCTTGGATGCTTTGATATTTGAAATCATGGCATAATAGAGGAATGATACTTATAATGATCCACTTTGGACTCCCCATGGCCGCTTGAAGCTCTACACTGACATTTTCTTGTTTGATAATCCTACACTCTCACATGGACAATGCTTTTTTACAGATGATAGTGAGACTTTAAATTCTATAGGACAGTTGTACATCTGGCTATGATATATGGTGTGGAATCTTGGGCAGTTAAGAAGCGGCATATTGATAAACTGTGTGTAGCGGAGATGAGAATGTTAAGATGGATGTGTGGGAAAATTAGAAAAAGTAAGTTGAGGAATGAAAGCATTAGAGCGGACTTGGGAGTTATCCCAATTCATGATAAACTTCGGGAAAATCATTTAGATGTGGTATGGCTATTTTCAATAAAGCCATTGGATGCACTAATAAGGAGGAGTGGTCTGATCCAAATAGAAGGATGTAAACGAGTTAGGGGAGGCCAAAAATGACCATAGGAGAAGTGATGAGGAAAGAAATGCACTAATTAGGGCCATTAGGCTTTACTCTAAGTATGACATCGAATAGAAGGAATTGAAGGTCTAGGGTCCGAGTAGCAGACCCCATCTAGATGTGTTCTACTTTGTTATTACTTTTATGATTTGTTTCATTTCATTTTTCCTTTTATTTTTCCCTATTATTGCTTGGATCCATGTAGTCGACTCCATTAAGTTGGGATAATGTTTTTTGATATATTGAGGCTTTTAAGCTCTTTTTGGGTCCAACATAATAGATAGATGATAACACCGCTAAGTAATGGCTTTCTTCGAGTTCTCGAGTCTTTCTATAATCCTACAGAGAAGCTTGGTGGTTGAAGTTGCTTCCTCACATGATATCTTGCAGTTTCCTCATTTGCATCTCTACTAATCCTTTGAACAAATTCATGCACAAAAAAAAAAAAAAAAAAAAAATCCTTTGAACAGGCCCTAGGAGGAATAGCTGATCTGCAAGACAAAATTCTATTGCTTCATCTAAAAAACAAGCTGATGCTATGCTCACTTGTTAACCCAATGTGAATCTAGGTGTTCTCTATAAATATTGAATACCTAGTTACATGAAGTGGGATCTACAACACTGGATTTTGGAGCAAAAGCTTGAAGCTGTGGCTCTGAAAAATTCAGCTAGAGGAAGTTGTTAGGTAGTGTTGATCATATATTGTATGAAATATGTACTTTTTCTTTTCTGGAAGTCTTCCATTAGTGATGTTTAGACAGAGAAATTACCAGGCCTGTCCAGTTTATACCAATGGCCATGAGGTGGCAGCCAAAGTGTGTTCTTATGCTTCACTGTGTCACCATCTGGGGAAGTTTGGGTCACCATTCTGAAGGGAAAAGTGCATGATTCAAGCCCTACAGAACAACAGACTATCGGCTAGGTCTCACACAACAAATTCAAACAGTAGCCATGCAAGAAAAGCTTAGTTAGGGAATGAAACATGATATTTTCCATTGGTGGGAAGCCTTCAATGGAATAATAGAATCCATAATAGATAAAATCAGCAAAGAAATCAATAGCCCATGAACCAATTCCCTTTCACAGTCATTGAACAAGAAGAATGTAAACTAAGCCAATCCCCTGGTAGTTTGATTCTCAGCATCCAAGCTGACGCTTGTTGGTATTGAGAAGATTTGCCATTCTAGAATAAAATTGCTTAGACGTGGAAGGTTGAGAACACAGTAGAAATAGAAGGGGAAAAGCTTCAAAACTTGGTTAGAAGGTCCACACATTGTATTCAAGATTTGAAGCTTGAAGCTTGGGGGAACTGTCGAATTTGCTTTCTTGAAAATAGAGAATAAGATTGAACGTACCATATAGATGCCTGGTTTTTAGTCTGTTTTTATGTTACAGTTTTTTACGGAAGTTAACAGCTTATTTAGCAATTTACCCAAAAGAAAAGGAAAAAAAAAAAAAACAGATTAATTAGCAGACAAGTTGATTACAAGATCTGTTGACAGATGATAGGTATTCCTAACCAGATGCATCCAGAAATATACACCCATATTAACATCTACACTAGCTATGGCCAATGAAGCATGTGTTATTAGATATTTGGAACATACGAAGAACATTAAATATTGTCTAGGATCAAAATTTGAGGTGTTGTAGTTCTGGAGTGTCCTTGTATCAGGCAATGGGAGTGTATCCCAAATGGTATACTTATAGTTGACATTTGAGCTAAAAAGTATTTTATACTTCTAATTATAATGCATTTATAATTAAATAAATAACCAATACATTCCAACCAGAGTAGGTTGTGGTGGATTTTATCAACTCAAGGCCAAGAAAATAGTAAAAGGTCCAACCAAATGGTCTTTGGATTCAAGGAAGGGAAGTCTGTCCATTAACAGATCGAAGAACCTTGAACATAGGATTCTGCTCCAGGAAGGCAGGAGGCCGCTGGAACACAACTGATGCAGCTCGAATCAAGACCCCAGCAGTCAAACCCCATATCAAATATTTCTTGTCCTCTGTTGTGTAGTCAAAGAAATGGATCAGGTATTTCTCACCTAGCCATTCTCTCTCTTCTTGTCTCCGGATCTCATCCTGAATCCGCCATGAGTTCAAACATGAGTTCAAAAACTATATAAAGAAGAATAAGAAGAAAGCCTTGAGAAGGCAAACTAAAATCAGTAGAAAAATAAACGAACTAGAGAGTAAAACCTTGAGGAACATTTCTAAGGGGGCATCAAATATATCTTCCACCTCAGCAGTATTTGGCATGGGCTTGAATGCTTGTTTATCGGAAAGTATTCCGATCACAGGAACAACTCTCAGAAGGTGCTGTGCAGGAAAAAAAAATAAAAAAAAAATTAGACCACAAAATAAAATTACAACAACAAAATCAGCCTTATCCCAACTTAATGCTGTTGGCTACAAGGATCCGTGCAAAACAAAGTGGGGGAAAATGGAGAAAATAAGAAATGATAAAGAGGATGGCAGGGGAGATGAAAACAGGAAATGACAACATATAACTCAAAATAAAAAAAATGATTCACAGTAGACTAGTCCTTTTGCTTTTATGTGACTTGTCTTCTCTGGATCGAATGTTAGCTGTAATCAGCCACTGTATACACCTCATCACTTCTCTGGGCAGGATAAAATAAAGAAAGGGTAACCCAGTGCACGAGGCTCCCGCTACTGCAGGGTCTTTGAGGGGCAAGTGTATGCTGCCTTACCCCCTGCTCTGCAGGAGAGGCTGTTTTCAAGTTTTTAACCTCTGACCAACATGTTGCAATAGTGCAACTTAACCGTTGCGCCACAGGCTCACCCACTAGCTTTCACTGGAATATGCACCAGGCCATGGGAACAAAACTTTTTTTGTCACATTTGTCATTTTCCAAGCATATATAAAAATACTAATTATCAACTAGAAGTTCTTATGTTGTAAAATATTTTTCAATAAAATAATGTACTAGTGATCATGCTATGGGATGCAGAAGCTTTCCAGAAAATGACCCTCAGCATGGCTTGGTTTCAGTACAAATAGTCCCTGCTACCATGTTACCACTTAGCTTTCACTGGAATATGCCCCAGGCAATGGGAACAATTTTAGAAATTGAAAGTTTCTTTTCCATCAACACCATTAGGAAATATGTAAATCACCTAAGTGGCTATGTCCTGGCTGCAGTTTTTCGAAAAGGGTGTGTAAACAGGTCTTTGGGTTTCAGAATTACTAGAAGCACTGATTATACTTGCGCTGCAGAACTGGAATAGCCCACCCAAAGATCTTAATGGTTATTGTGTATGAATATGGATCAAGAAAATTTCATTTTGTTTCAACTGTTTTGTCATGTTCATAAGTACAGGCAGGCTATTGAGAACAAATTTTACACAGCTACAGATGAAGTGAGAACCATCTCAAGTGAAGTTAGGATTGGGCTTCCAATAATTCTTTCAGCATTGCTTTATCAGCTTACCAAATGACAATCCTCGAGGTCACCTGAAGATGATTTAGGTATGATTAAATTCAGACAGTTCTGTCTGGTAAGGTTGCAGGGTGTGGTTAAGCAGTGAAAAGAGATCATTTTGTAACCCTAGTTTTGCAAATCACAGGAGGGATTCTTCCTTGTTCTATTGTGATTTTATGAGTTTGAGGTATTAGAAGAGGTGTCTGAAATGCCCAGCTAAGACAGATTAAATTTCCTTTGGAAGAAATACTGTATTACACTACAGAAATGATATCTTCCATCAATTGCTTATTTCTGACCCTTTGTTTAAGCAGTAAAACTCAAATGATAGGAAAACCATATTATTGGTAGCTCAAGACCCAGTTTTTTTAGAACCTTTCAAACCACATTTAAAAATTCTATCGGAAGTTCTTCAAAATTTCAAATACATTTAGGGCAGATGACAGCAACATATACAGAAATTTGCGAAACGGCATGCCCTAAAAAAGAATTGAATTGAAATTCGAAAGTCGAAATTCAATCTCCATCATACCTTAGATAAGAAGGGTTCGAGAACAGTCACGACATTAACAAGCGAAGGATCCAACCCGATCTCCTCCTGAGCTTCTCTTGTGGCAGTATTGCTGTCATCTACGTCGCCCTCCTCCGCTTTCCCTCCCGGCAACGACACTTCACCTGCAACAATAGCTCATCTCATTTTATAAAATTCAAACAACGAACCTAAAGAGAGTTTCAATTTCTTCTGACCTGAATGAGTAGAAAGCCTCAATGAGCGTTTAGTGAGGATGACCCGGAGATCCCCACCATCACCTTCGAAGAGACAAACGAGCACCGCAGCTCTCTTGGGCTTGAATTTTTCTGGGTGAGTAATTGGTGCTGCCGATTCTGCAATACCCACCTGAGAAACTACCTTCCCTGCACTTTCTTCGATTCGTTGCTCCTCGATATCGTCGATATCGTCGTCGAAGGAAGGTGGAGGTTTGTAGAGACGGAGTTGCTGGGCTAAGTTACTAAGCCTTTGTGAACCTCCGATGAAGTTGGGATCCATGAGAGAAGAGACAGAGGTGGGAGCTGGAGATGGTGGAGTGGTCGCCATTAACAACCGCCCCAGCACTGGTAACATATACTTGAATCGCATAATAGGTTGCAGTTGGATGTTGTTGGAGATCGGAATCGATTCTTTTAAACGGAACCCGACCCGATTATTTAAACCCGTAAACCCGGGACGATCCATAACGGTATTCTTCATCTTACAAGCTTGAAAAAAAGCATGAACCATGAGGGTTGGAACTTGGAGGACCAATTGATGCTTACTTTGTAAAAATTTTTTTTTTTTGGCTAATATAGAACCCTTTGAACCTGTCTTATTCTATGGTTCAAGTTTAAGAGTAAATTTCGGTTACATACAATCACTTCTAACCCGTATAATAGATCATCCGCGGAGCTACACCCAAGGTGTTATACTTACCCCACAAAATTATAGGAATTTAGAGAATTGATTCAATGGCTTATTACAGAATTTGATGATAAAAAGGAAAAAAGAATGGAATGTGGATCTTTCAATTTGTTGGAATTATTAGAATCATTTCATAATGGATAGATGCAAGGTTCAATTCTTTATTGAGAGTGAGAGAAGGAATTGTGTCATTGTCAAACGTCAACTGAGTTGGCTATTTATTTAGAACAGTTGCTCGCAGAATGAATTCTGGTTCCTTACTAGTGCTATGTTTGGTAGCCAAGACAAGAAAAGAAAAGAAAAATGAATCTAGAAAAGAAAAGAAATGAAATGGTGAGAAAATAAAAAGAGTAGGTACGTTTGGTAACCAAGAGAAGAAAAGAAAAGAAAAGAAAAGAAAAAATTTAAAATTAAGAGAGAGAGAGACACATAGGAAATTATTGTGTAATCATTCATTTTTTGTCTTATTATGTTTTCATATTTTCTCATGTTTTCTCGTGATTTTTGTAAGATTTTTTTATTTTTTTTTAATCAAAAGAAAACTTCACAATTCCCAAAAGGAATTTTGAATTTCAAAAGTTAGATCTTCTCTTAGGTGAAGAAAAATGTATTTTTTTTCTTTTCTTCTTTTGACTACCAAACACAGCCGAAATGTTTTATGAAATTTTCTGTTGAGGATTTGATATGTGATAATGTCCTCCTTGGGGTGAGAAAACTTTAAAGACTCTACAGTCTAGAGTCTGGACCATCTCTTCTTATACAACGTGGTGATGTATTTTGGATGATTTTGGATCTGTTGCACATACATTCACCTAGATGTAGATATAAGATTCTAACATTTGTCCAACTTTCTGTTATTACAAGGGTGAAGGTGTATATGGAAGCAAAGGGACGTATGTTGGATCATCACATGTATGTCCATGGCAATTAAGGGATTTCATCATTTTTTTTTTTTTTGGTAAAAACGAATTTCACAAGTACACTTTATTATGAACTAACCGACCTTATTATAAGGTTGAGTTTGTTGTACTAAATATTGTGAGAGTTATAAGCACCCTTTATCTATTTTTAGGGAATATGTTCATATTCTCTATTTGGGAGCGAGGCCCTAGCCACAGGCGGTACGAAATGATCACCTGGTCCCTCTTGATCGATGCTTGTACGTATTCTCTCATTGGCTTTGGCTATGGCTATGGCATATATACCATGCTCCCGAACAAAGTTTGTTTTCCCATATTTTTAATTCAACTTCTTATTACGTTTCCCTCGAATATTTAGAGTAAATTTTGTGTAGAGCAACCCTAAAAGCAGTGCAGAAGGTAATGGAAAAACAAGAATAAACAATGCACACAGGTTTATGAGGCTTGGACAAATTACCTACGTCCTCGGTGAGATGAGATTTTGCTTCACTATCAATAAAGAATAGGGTAACAGCGTTCATCCTCACACCTCTCGGTATTGCTTGCATTACAGAGAAAGAAAACATCGCTACAGATATATAGCGAAAAACCCAAATTTAGAAAGTACAAAACTACCATCAAATAAAACTGCGACGGAAACCTGTCCTGTCGAGGCGCCTGCACTAGTACTCCCTGGATTAACTGCGACGAAATACAAGATATCGTACACCAACAATTTTGTTACCAAAAAGAAGAAGAAAAAAATTCTCCAAAACCATAGTTAAAAGTTCTGCACAAAGTTTAGGAATCTAGGTTTCCTACATGGATTGTCTTTAGATCTGTCGTGTGGCATTTCAATGGGATTGAAATTTTGTAAGAAAATTGATTTTAGGGTCTTCCATCTTTCTTTTATTAGTAAAGAAAAGGGAATAAATGCATATACCTGATTCTTTCACTTTTTCGAGCACATTATGCACTTGATCACAAGATGAATGTCTTTCTCTTCAAGTTTATAAGCATCAGAACCTTAACTAGCACAAGATTAATCCAAGGCAAGCATTAGAAAACCCATCTCTTTCTATACCTCCATGCCTGCTGACTACCAACGATTGATGTCTCTCTCCAATACAATTATCATTCAAGGGAATTTGTTTACACGGGCTAATACTATAATCCAATACTAAATATAAATGCATCACATGGAAATATAGGTCTCTCTCCAGTACAATAATCCACATACATCCCAAACCCTTCGGCCCTTCCTTTCTAAACCACCCATGAGGCCATGGCCCATCCAGTTTATTATGGTCTACCTTTATCTCTTGATGAGCGCCTCCTTGGGCCATGGTAACTTAGTTGATGTTCTTTTAGGAAACCCACACCATTATGAAACATGGTAGATGCAGCAAAATTAATCTCTCAAGATGTGGATGGCTAACCATATGAAATGGTCAAATGGGCTATCCAGTTTATCTCTCTCTCTCTCTCTAAATATTAATAAAGATCGAGTTTTCCCACACTTTTGTTTTTTGCTCACTGATGGGCTGATGGGTGCCGAGGATGTTGAGAGGATTTGGGCAAGGAGCACTAGTGGAGGGAATTTTCGATTTAAAAAGGCCAAACATTAATGAGCCTAGGATGGTGGCTGACCTGCACCGGACAGTGAAGAAAAACTATCAATAATTACAATTTTTCTTACCATTCTTTGTGTATAGCTAATGCATTAATTTATAGTTTCAGCCTGGCTGGTCCCTTTTGGTGGCTCGAACTAAGTTACGTCTTAATTCATATCCGAAAAGCAAAAAAGTTACATCTTTAATGCAATGTGGGCAGTTGCTCAAATGGTGAAATTAAGATAGGAAAATTGACAGGTGATTGATATGTGGCACTAATTAAGAGAATGACAGATCGAATTCAATTATCAAAAAATCGAACTATTTAAATTAGAATTAATAAATTGTTTATTGAATGGTTTAGTTTTGATTTTAAATGGTGAAACCATTTATTATAAGTTCGTTATGATTTGAATTGGTATGATATTGAACTGGTGAAAATTGGTATGTTATTGAACCAATTAGAATACTAATTATTCATAGCATGATCTGAACCAAAATTAGGTTTATGTTTTACTTTTACACAAAATCACAACTCGTAAAGTGTGAGCGCAATGATTTTTGAATCTTCAATGAAGAATCGTCTTTTTGGGGGAAGACATAAGGAGTTGGATTAGGATTTATGACCTAAGTTAAAACCTTTAGACATACATGATTCTTTTTGAACTAGTCGAACAGAGAAATCAGGGTTAGAGTCAAGTTAACGCCTAGAGAAGATGTTAGACACCGTGATCCACCAGGTTAAATCAGTCTTTCCATTCATTTAATTCAGTAGTTTTATTAAAAAATAAATATTCTGAATTATTATACCATAATTTACATAAATTGAATGTAAAAAATATTTAACAATAAATATTCTTGCCCAAAACCTTGTGGCCGGTCCCTATTTCTTACTCACCCACACGAGCAACCATGCTTGGGAGGCTTCCAGCCTTGCTGGCTTGCTTGGAATGTCTGAGATCATTGCTCCCCTGTCGAGCCCACACTGCCTATGTGATTGTGGCCGCAACCTATAGATGGTTGTGTGCTAGCCATCATATCCCTCGGCCAAACACATTTCATGGGAAAATAATACTCTGTTTTTCTCATCCCTATTTTTCCTTGTTTTTCTACCTGCAGAACGCGACACGTGGACAACTTTAAGACCAACGCACCGGATGTAATAATCCTCACCCAATCTTGACCGTTGGTCTCCTTATTATCCACGTGTCGCGTTCTGTAGGTAGCAAAACAAGGAAAAACATGGATGGGAAAAACAGAGGATTTTGATCCAATTTCATGTCCCTGGGGCCGAGAACTGGTTGTCCGTACCTCTTTGGTCATGCTTACGTACACAAATTCGAGTGGAGACAAAATTAAAAAAAATATAAGAAATAAATGAGAAAGAGACACAAAGGAGATAAAATAAGAATAATTCTTTATTTGGTAGACTAGTTTTATGAACTAAGTTTGGAGTCATGGCTAATTTGTAGATGTCCGCCTCTTGGCTTTATGCACAAAGCCGGACATCTGGATTGATGAAGAAGCTACATCTTCTCTTGGAAGAGAAAATATGAATTGCTGGAAGTTTAAATCATATCAATTCATTATACTTATGCATATTAATTAGGCTAAACAAACAAGTTACAACCATAACCTTACACTTCACAATCCACACTCGACGTAATTCATACTCCTATAACTTCAATCAATTTTCATAAGCATGGATATGAAGTTACATAACCATTAAACACTCCATCGTAGCAATAACTCTTACCCACACACAAATACAATAAAAATCAAATAAAATAAAATAATAGTAATAATAAACAACAATTACGATAAGGATGAGTCAGTGGATAATTTGTTTTAATATTTTCTCATATGGTTTCAGAGGGTAAAAGACTTTGTCAGTGGATAGGGATTTGCTCCATGCTTGTAATTTAGGATGAAGTTTTTATTTGATTCTTATCCGTTAGCAAATCTCCTTGAAGATAAGATAGATTCAGGAATCTAATCCAATGGTAGGGCCATTCTTGAGCTCTGATACTAAATGTTACGTATATGAATATGGGGGAAGATAAAATAGGGAAAAATATAATAAATAAATAAGAAAAAGATAATAAAAAGATACAAGGAGATAAAAGAGGGATAATTCCCTATTTGGTAGATTAGCTTTAAGGACCAAGCTTGGGGTCTTGACTAATAGGGAGGTGTCCGCATCTTGACTTTATGAAGGTTCAGATGAAGAAGCCTACCTCTTTTCTCAAGAAAGAAAATAGGAATTGCTGCAACTTCAAATCATACCAATTCATTATACTTCAGCCTATTAATTAGACTAAACAAACAAGTTACAATCGTAACTCCACACTCCACACTCCACGTAATTCTAACTCCTATAACTTCTATCGATTTTTCAAAAACATAAATAAAGATTCCACCATAGTAATAACTCCTAACCGTGTATAAACACAATAACAATTCACAAAAATAATAAAATAAAAATAATAATAAGAACAATAATTATGATAAGGATGAGTTGGCATATAATACCCCATGTGTCGCACCCAGGTTATTCTCTTAAGCTACAGTTGGGTATGATGCTAAGCTCTTGGAGACCTTGTTGCACCTCCAGTAAAGGATATATGACCCACCTCACAAAGCTTCAAGGACACATCACCCAATCTTGCCACCTTATCATCAACACAACTCATTAATCGCCACATCATCAACTCCATGTACATGACAAATCATCAAACATGATCACCATCATCATCATCATCATCATCATACCCCATGTGCCATGGCCTTATCATATATCATCATAATGTATAATGATCTTGGATTACCATAAAGCACCATATATGCATGTTTCATAACATCACCTCATCATCACATGAACCAAATCATGTATGTACATATCAGTCACATTCACCACATCACTAGTATGGGACCTACATGGTCACTTACCATGTCACATGGCACTAAAACTGCTCAGATTTGCTATGTTTTGACATGAACATATGGAAATCCTCATAAATTTTTTGTTCGATATCGGAGTGACGCGATTCTAGTGACGTTAGAAAGGAAAATCAATGAACTATATTTCTTATTGAAATATGTAGACCTCTTTGTCTACCTCTATGTTTAAACTTCCAAAAATATCTCCAAAGTCATCATCTCTGTGTGATCTTATAATTTCACGACTTTTGATGTATGAGGCTAGGGGTGTCAACGGTCCGGGTTGGTGCGGTTTCGGTCCGGTTCCACCGGTTTCGGTGTGACTTTGGAACTAATCGAAACCGCCCCATTAAGGAATTATTGGTTTCGGTCCGGTGTCGGCTTCAGTGCGATTTGGGTTCGGGTTGTACCGGTTTGGATTTATCAGGTTCATTTCGGTTTGGATCGGTTTTTTAAACCGGTATGGACCATTAGCTTGGGCAGTTGGGCTTGGGCGCTTGGGCACTTGGGCTTGGGCAGTTGGGCTTGGGCGCTTGGGAACTTGGGCTTGGGCAGTTGGGCTTGGGCACTTGGGCTACTGTTGGTCCAGTTGGACACTTGGGGCCTTGGGCTTCTCCCACTTGAGAGTTGGCCCAGTTAGATTAATGAGTTTTAACTTTTAAGTCCGGTTTTATATCGGGCCGGTTTGGATCGGTTCCGGTTTCGGTGTATATTTCCGGTGTTTCCGGTGGCCCAATGGTCTAACCCGAACCGAACCGAGACCGGATTCAATTTTAAATACAAACCGAAACCGGCCCGATAAGCCACCGGTTCGGTTTGGATCGGGCTTAATCGGTTCGGTCCGGTCCGGTCCGATTTAACCGGTCCGGTTTAGATATTGACACCCCTATATGAGGCCTTCATTTGCTGCTCTCGCCTTTTGTTAAACACTGTGTAAAGACTTAATATATTACCAAAAGGTCTCTCACCAGCGCCAATGCCTTAATAACACTGCCCAACTGCCATGTATCCAAATCTTATTGTCATTGCATCCCTTCACTGTCCAATCACTGTCTGAACTGTCAAGTTCACTTTGTGAAGTCTGAGATACATTTGTCACCATAAGTACACATCTATACTACTATAATACATGTGTAACATTTTCAGTATTATCTGATATTGATGGTACAACTTAGCACTTCATAGTTACTACCAGATCTCCATAGAATTGTATTCTATGGTAAGTCACTGCTCTAACAATGATTGAAGCTCCACCTTTTTTATGCCATACATTAGGATTCTAAGACACTAATCAGATCATTGCCATATACTCTATTGACTGGCTGCAATGTGTTGACAATAATTATAACAACCCACATACCACATACCACATACCACATACCACATGCACTATGTGTATGACACTTGTTTAGCTTGTTACTAGTTTATGAATTTATAACCAATGGGGTTGGTAGCCTAGTAGTGAAAATGTCTTCAATTTATCATCATTCGAATCTACTGGTTGTGGGTTTGAGTCTTGGTATATCCCACTATCTCCCATTGGTTTTGTGAAAGCATTACTTATCGCACGGGGGCTTGTCCTAAAGACTATAATTACTACCACGGAATAACCATTTTTATAATCCAAAAAAAAAAAATTTATGAAGTTATAATTTGATAAAAAAAAAATATTTTCAAAACATGGTTACTAGTTTTTGTGCTTAAAATGCACTTTGACGCAATCCCATAAATCGAGACCAATTTTTATTTAAAAAAGTCATACCTGGATGGAAACCCAAGTTCTTGTACTAGCCTAAGTCAGCAAATGCGTTGACTCAAGTTGGCTTTGGATGGAGTTGGCTGACATCGTCCAGAGCTCATTCAACGTCATTTTGGTTTTTGTCTGACAATGTCCAAACCTCATTAAACTTGTAGCGATCTCGCAAGATATGTTTTAGATTTAACCATTTCTCTTCCTTTCTAGCTAAGGTTTGTACTTAGATATAAAACCTTGGGAACATTCTCTAAGACTGTAGAACCCACAGAGATGAAGGAAAACTTGACTTTAGCTCTATGTTCCATACATAACCTAGATTGACCTCTTCCCATAGAGGAAGGATATTCCAAAAAAATGAAATCTAAAGGACCTTGCCTTGGACGAAATTAGGAACTCAAAGCCATAAATAAATGATCCTTCTCTTATTTTGTAGGGATTCTATAATCCCTGATGGTATTGAGCAATTCTTATAAATGTTGAAATTGATGTCAACAAGAGTGTTAATTTCGGTTCGACTTAATTGAGTCACTACTGCTTTAGGTTGTATGGTTAAATGTTATATAACTTATAAATTAATTTGATCATGGTTCAATGAACAACATGCATATCGACTTGATGGGTTAATATAAAATTTTGGTTCTTTAAGGAGCTTAAATAATTCTAGTTTAATGTGGCTCAATTTTAATGGTTCCAATTAGGTTTGTTCATTAATGGGTCAGGTTGATATTTAGTTCACATTGGTTCAATCATAAGTTAAAGTTATATTTCAACAATGTGGGTCTTAGAGTTTATTAGTTTTGATACAGTACAACCCAATAATTGAGTTAAAAATTCATAACTCACTTAGGCCGAACCGAATATACATTGTCTCCTAATTACATTTATGGCTATGGTAAAAAGACTATTGTCGTCGTAGTTCATATTTTGCGATAGTAGTTTTATATTTGTCGCCTTAGTTCATATATTACAAGAAGTTAATAAACATCGTTGCCAAAAATTCATTTATGACTACAATTAAAAAATTAATGTTGTCGTATGGCATATATGGCAAAGGGACAATAAATATAGCTGCAAAAATTTTTGTGATTTACGACATTTGGACGTGATACCTGATTCTATTTTTCACAGTAATAGAACAAAATCGTGACGTTAACCCTAAGGGGTAGCCAAGTTGGCAAGGGACCTTCGCCTCAGAAAGCCTATGGTTATAAGTTCGACTCCTCTTATTTCCTTGGGGCCACTCACATGAGGGTGTTTAATGCTCTTCATTACTTTCGATGAAATTTGAATGGTTCTCATTCAACCTCGGTATGACCCAGTGCATACAGCTATGTGGGCCCACGGGACTAATCAAGCTGAAGGCATGGTTACCTGTTGTTAACAAATAAATAAAAGGAGAATAAAATCACATTGCAGAAAACTATATAGGGCAAGATTGAATGTGGGTACTTTATTCTATTTTTGCAACGAGAGAATAAAATCAAATTGCTGAAAACTCAATGGGCAACGGGAAACTAAAAATCCATCACCGAAAAGATTTAAGGCTATAGGCATTTTTATTCCATCTGTGAAAAAGGTCTGGTATGTTTATCATTGAATCAGATTTATGGCTATGGTGTGTTGTCATCCGTCATTGAAAAGTTGAGTCCAAATCTAATGCAGAAATTGGTACCATAAAACCAAATATTGATTCATTATTTCGTGCACTTCCTCTCCCCATCCCTCTCATACCCTGTAGAAAGCCATTCCAAAAAATCCTCATCTCTCGAATATCCTTTGAAAACATTATTGAGAAACTCCTCTTTGTCTGTGAGGAATCGGGCCCTCGATGAGGGAAACCATCGATATCTCTATTGAATAGGTATCGCCACCTAGGTTAATGTTTATAACCCATCTAATTGAAATGACTCCATCTTTTTTTCGCTAAAGATGCATTATATTAAAAGAAAAAGGAAGACGAAATACAATTAATAGAAGAAAAAACTCAAGCAATCATTGCTACCCCCGCTCCCACCTTCGGCATTGCCATCAGCAGGGGAAAGGGAAGCGAGCTAACAAAATCTATAATTCAGATGGCCTTCTACATCTCTTCTGATCAGATCTTTTATATGGTCAGGGAAAACAATATTTGAGTCTAAAATCCCCGTCTTTGCTGCATCTCTAGCCAGATAACCAGCAATCGAGTTTGCCTCCCTGAAGTTGTGAGTTATTTTCCATGAGATTTCCTCTAAGAAAGTTTGAACGAAAATCCATCTCTGAATGGCAAACCATGGAATTTTATTTTTCTGAAAGGAGATCGCAACAGCACTTGAATCCGTCTCCAGCCACAATCGGGTTATTCCCATTTCGCGAGTGCGCGTTAGACCCACCATGAGACCTTCCACCTCTGCATGGAAAACCTCCTATAAAAATTTTATAGGAGTCCAGCATAGCTCCCATATGATCGTGAAAGATCCCACCAGCTCCTGCTCGACCCTGATTGCCCAATGAGCTTCCATCAAAATTCAGTTTGATCCAGTTTACTTGAGGTCTGCACCAATAAACCTCTAAAATGGGCGTGGTTGGCATATTCTGAATCGATAAACCAAGCTTCCTGTAGAAAATAACATCAGCAACTGTCTTCATGTCTCCCTTGGTGTTTGGTTTGGAGGATTTAATATCCTCAAGAATCATTCGCTAGATGAAATTAATCGGCCTCGCTTTGCCTTCGTGTCGCCTATTATTTCTTTCGCACCAGATGTGGTCAGCTACAGTAATTAACCCCAGAGCCCATGCCTCTTTGCAGCAAACAATTTTAAGCTTCCTTTTCCACCATTGAAGAAAATCGGCCATGGAATTCATTTTAGCTCTTGGCTGTAACTTCTTATTCCAAATCAGAGAGGCTCATGGAATTTTAGGGTTTCGGGTTCTGATGTCCTCCCAGGCAGAATTAGAGCTAAAACCCCCATCAGAAGACAAACTCCATAAACACATGTCCTCACAGGCATACAAAGGAATTTTGATATCTCGGATCTTCTCAAATATGCTTTGCAATAGGGATGAGCTGATATTAGGCAATTTCCAATGGAAATTTTCAATAAAAATGCTAACCTTTCCCTCTAAGGGGGGCCCAGAACCACCCTCGAGATCAACCATCTCCAAGATAGATTTATTACCCAACCAATAATCAATCCAGAATTTTATATTTTCTCCATTTCCGATCAACCATGCTTCTTTTGAGGACATAAAATCCCACATCTTTTTAAATCCTGGCCAGATAGAGGAGGATTTATATCCTGATTTGAAAGATCCATCCCTCCTAAGAAATCTTGCCCTTATGAAGCTGCAGGCTGTTGATTTCTCATGTCTTACCCTCCAGACCATATTGCATAGCATGGCTTTATTTATGTCTCTAGCCTACGCAACTCCAAACCTCCTTCATCCTTGGGCCTACAACACACATCCCATCGGACTGTGATATTTTTTGCAGCATCAATCTCACCTGTCCAGATGAAGTTTTTCATCCACCTCTCCATAGTAGTGATAAGGGTGGATGGCCACCAATAAACAGAAGAACTGTGATTCATCATTCCCAAAATAACAGAGGACCAATTCTACCCTTCTAGCCATCGACATAATTTTTCATTTACACCCAGTCGGTCGCCCTTTAACTCTGTATATGATAGGGAGTAAAGACTCCTTTTTCACCCTTCCCTTAAAAATTTCGACATCCAAATATCGGGTGGGAAAATTACAAATATGAATACCAAGTTCTTCAACAATGCTCTACTTTCTGTGAGCTGAAACTGTTCCCAGGAATAACTTGCTCTTTTCTAAATTTATTTTCTGGCCCGAAAAGCTCTGATATTTAGGAAGGAAGGTGTTAAGGTTTTTTACATACCTGATGAAAGCATTCGAGAAAATGAAAACATCATCAGCAAAAAGGATGTGGGTAGGTGTAATAGCACCACGAGGACCCGATAGAGCCTTAATGCTCTTAGAAGCTACCAGCTCGGATAGACCTCTGAACAGAACTTCTACGGCGATAATGAACAGCATAGGGGAAATCGGGTCCCCTTGCCACAACCCCCTCTCAACTCCAAAATGCCCAGTTGGGCCACCATTAAGAAGAATTGAGATCCTAGCAAATGCCAGAACCTGGTAGATCCAAGAGATCCACCGTTCAGAAAAACCAAATCGGCTTAAGACATGGAAAATAAAATTCCAAGAAATGGAGTCGAACGCCTTCTGAATATCAATTTTTAGACCCATCCCTCCTCCTCTAGTAGATGCGAATATCATATTGGCCAGCTCAGAGGTCAAAGAAATATTTGAGTGAATGATCTCCCCTTTCTGGAAAGCCCCCTGTTCCTCAGAGATTAGTTTTGGAAGAACTCGCGATAGCCTTAAGGCTAGGACCTTTGAGATAATTTTACACAAAAAATTCCCCATACACAGAGGCCTGAACTTGTTTAGAGTTATCACCCCCCTCCACTTTAGGAATCAAGACTAGGAAATTATTATTGATTCCATAAGGCATGAATCCAGTTCTGAAGGACCACCTAATGGCTCTGCATATGTTAGGAGATATAATTTCCCAGCAAGCTTTATAAAAGGCTCCAGGGAAACCATCCGGTCCCAGGGCATTGTCAGGATCAAGGTCCCAGACAATGCCCTTAATTTCTGTCGCAGAAGGCATATCATCATGCCGCCCCCTATCCCAGTCATCCAGGATATTAGGAATACATTGCAGTAAATCCATATAATCAGTTTGAGGGGTACCTTTGTGAGGGAGCTTAAAAAATTCAGAAACGTATTCCTCGATTTGTGCCTTGTCAGAGATCAGCTCCCCAACATTCTTCTTTAGGGCCTTGATGGAATTTTTTAGTCTTCTCATCTTCATAGAGATATGGAAGAATTTAGAGCATCTATCACCCTGCTCCCTCCAGTTGGATCGCGATTTCTCAGCCTATAATTTTTCATAATTTTCTAGGGCCTTGAAATACCTGGTCTTAGCATCTGCTTCTTTTGCAAAAGCTACATCATTAATTCCATCTCTATCAATTTCAGCTTGAATTTCCTCCATACATTTTTTTGCCTCCATCATTTCCAAATTAAAATTTGGAAAACTCTCTTTCGTCCATGAGCGTAGTGCTCCCTTCAATCTTTTTAATTTATGAGACACAACTACCAATGGCGAGCCAGAGATGTCTACCTCCTAGGAGCTCTGAACTATATGTAGAAAAGCATCATGATCCATCCAGAATCTCTAAACCGAAAAGGTTAATTTTTTGGCCTTTCAGAGACCTCAGACACAACCAGAATAAGGGCATGATTTGAAGCCACCCTTTGCAAGACATACTAATGACATTCCTGGAACTGCGAGATCCAGGAATCGTTGTAGAAACTTCGATCGAGCACAACTGCCACATGCCCCCTTCTCCTATTATTGGTCCAAGTGAATTTCCTACCCTGTGAAGGGATTTGAATCTGAGAGCACGTATCCACGAAAGCTCCAAGATCTCCCGCTGATCCCAGATTATAGGAACCAGGCCCCCTTTTTTCTGAGGAGAGGAGCGTTGCGTTGAAGTCACCAAAAATCATCCAAGGGGCATTCATCCTAGGATGGGAAGCCACCAGGTCAGCCCACAACAATCTTCTAGCATCCACAGAGAGAAAAAATCCTGCATCCATTGAGCAGAAACAGAAATGTGCTGCTCCGAGGATGACAACACCACAAGCCTCACTACACCTCTACGCCAAATCAGCCATAAGTTTGGAACTCCATCATCTCTCTCATTATGGATAAAGTCAGAATCAATGCCAAGCCTATTAAAAAACATTCTGGGAAAAGCTTCAGTAGATATCATAGGCTCGGCAATGCACAAAAAGTCAGGATTCTTATCTTATGTCTTAGGATATTCCTCAACGCTAACCTTGCGGCAGCCTTCTTAATCCTCCTTATATTCCAATAGAGAGCCTTCATTTGTTATTTTTAGAAGAAGCAAGACGGCCAGATTTTCACAAAATCTGCTCCGTATTGGCCGATTGTTTTCCTTTGTTCTGTCTCCCGTGCACATGAATTGCTGCATCCCTTTCGCAGAGAGCCCTATCTATCTGCTCCACTTCATGGTTGACCACCACCATGCCACTAGTCACCTGTAAGGGATTGAAGGAAGAGATGACAAAGTCACGTCCTTGCACTGGTTGGGACCTCCCAATTTCTTGGTGTGCATCTCTACTACTCTGAGATGGCGCTCGCCCTTCTCTACCATTATCCATGGTTCTAGGAAGGCTTGCTTCCTGGGTCTCCCTTACGACTTGCATAGCATCAATATGAAGATCAGTTTCAGCCTAGAAACTAGGAGCAATGTCCTCTTCTCTAGACATAGAAGAAAGCATGTAGTTCATATGAGCCCCAGATCCACCACCGGATCCATTTGCTGACCAATCATCAATGTCCGACCTAGAAGCAGCCAATTCATTTTCCCCCTCAACGAACTACCCAAGATCACGCCCCTCAGTAATATTCTATTCCTTATTCCATGCCTCTTCCAAAGGAAGGCAAATTTGAATATTTCTATTGAGATTCTCATTAACCGAAATGCCCTCCATATTCCTTGAATTGAGCGTTCCAGATAAGGAAAGAGATTGCTCATTCGATTGGGGTAGAAAACCTTCCCGAGTTGGTCCCTTCGTTCACCAGCCTTCTTCCATCCTGACAGCCATTGCTCCGAGCACTAGCAGCTTCATCAGTATAAGCTGCACCAGGGATGTTCTCCTTGCACTGAACCTCTTCTCTATGGTCAGCATCTTTTTTTGCTCTACAAGCGTGAACAGTATGACCCATCTTCTTACAAAAATCACACCTGGACATCCCGTCCTCGTACGATAATCTGTGTAAACCAGAAAATCTCATTCGTACCTGGCTGTCTTCTCTCTACTTGAATTTCTTCCAATCTGTTTGCACTGATTTCAAACTCCACCTATCGCAAAGGTGCCCATCGCAACAGTATGAGTGCACCTATCCAATGCGACAGGTCTCCCTGCTGCCTTAGCCATTGTGAGAAGGATCTTCTCATGCCAGTATTCTAGTGGCAGGTTAGAAAATCTGATCCAAACTAGCTTTGTTTTGGCCTTTTTAGCGTGAATGTCAAAATCAGGCTTCCATGGTTGGAATTGGATCACTTGATTCCCAACTCTAGTAAGGCTTCTTCTCCACATTGTTGCCATGTCTCCCTCTCTTTCAAATTGAAAGAGTATGTACCCCTTTCCCATAGGTGCCATCTTCACACTGCCTTTTAGGTTCCATGAAGTCTTACCTCTTTCCGTATATCATCCATTGATAGGTAACTGAAATTCGCTTTACCTATCAATGCAAACCTAAACCACAACAGTCGGTCCTCATAGGCGTCTTGAGGAATGATAATTTTGGTGTGGGCTCTAGCGTGGATTGGGTCTGGTAGATTCTCCTCCTTTGGTAAAACTTGTCCCACCACAGAGGAGTAAGCGCGTCGCCCTTCCTCTCTATTTCCATTTTCTTGTAGCGCAGCCTTAGCCCCGATCTGATCCTCCATGCCGCCTCCATAGGTCTGTTAGCATGTGCCTCTGAGGCTGAGCCTCTATTCATCCTTGAAGAAACAGGCCTCAGAAAATCTATGATTAAGGCCTGCCGGCCACGATCCGAAGGCCAACCATCCTTTGGATCGTCTCCATTACCAGCGTCCTAAGTCGCCTCCTCAGAGCTTCTCTCTCCTCTCATTCCTATCGATTTTCACCCAGTTACTCTATCCAAATTGTCAAACCAAAGGTTAAAGGTCGTGTCAAATTGTAGATTTTTAGTAACTGTTTTCATGTTTACTCTGTTTTTTTTTAATATAAAGGCATGCCAGATCTTTGGTACCCTTTTTCATAGTTACTCTTTTTTTTTTTTTTTTTTGGGTAAAAAGATATTTTAACAAGGGAAATATGACATCTATTCAAATTTCAATTTAATAAGCAATCGTGGTATGCAGATCTTTCACAAGGGAAAAAAAAAAAGTGGCATATAGATCTTTAGTAGCTTTTTATGTTTAAAATATGAATACATTTACAATAACAAAATGTTAGCATTTTCCTTAAGTGAGTCCAAGAGAAAGCTTTCTGATCCACTTTTTGGTTTGGCTCATGAACTCAAACACTACATCCTCTATGTCTTTTACTTTTCATTGCTCAAATCTGAAGCTTTGCCTCTTAGCATATAAGAATGGAGAACCTTTCTCAGTGTTTAGGTGATGGGTTGCTAAAAAGCCTAAAATGGATTAGATTTCGGAAACTCGTTTGAAAACTAGAGTTGCAAGGAATATGCATGCAAGTATACATGTAACAAATAGATAGAGCTATGGAGCTCTCCCTTTCCTTTAGATTGAACGTGAATTGAAATCTTCCTCAATGATTGATTTTTTATGGATGATTCTATCAAAATAAATTGAAACAGGCTTACATAAATCGAAACAAACATCATTTTGTTTCAAATTCATAAATTTTTTATGTCATAAATTAGTTATGAAAGCATAAATCAAAATAAACATATTTCCATTTACAAACAGAATCAATTTTTCAAAACAAAAATAAAAATATAACATAAAATGATTTCTCCAAACAGGAAAAAAAATCTGAAGTAAACAGAAATAGTTTCATCAATCATAACAAGCTAATTTATATTTTTGTTTTGTTAGACCTGGTTTCGACCAAACCTCTCCAGCCTAACTCGATTCATATAAACCCAATTCGGATTGGCTCTATTTTGGTTTGGTCTAATCCTTTAAATGGTTTGGGTTAAGTGGTTTTTTTTTTTTTTTTTGACAACATAATAGGCCAAAGCCCAACACAAAATTTTAAAATGTAAACTCACAAGTTTATGGACATATGTCAATTAGGGGTATTAGTCATAATGTTATGAAGAATATTCTAATATTCTTCACTCAAGATAAAAAACAAAGAGGGAGAAGAGAAACTGTAAGTCAATTGTACTTCGACCAATATTTAATATTGATTGCCACCATTATGGGCATCGGCTAGCCATCTAAATACCGTCGTACAATCTACTAATTCTGGTGAATAATATAGCAATGTTATTAGACAGGAAAAAATGACTTAAACCGCTCTTGAAAATCCAATTTCAACTAAATTAACTCAAAATCCATATCTTCTAAACCAATTCTAGCCCCAAGAAATTGATAGATATCACCTTAATTAAGTCTCATTATCAGCTTCAATTAAGTCCTATTATCCACTAGGGACTCTATCCCACTATAATGGTAGATCCTTTTACTTCAGAACCAGTTTAATAGTTTATTGGCTTAACATATGCTCTGATACCACTGTAGCAAAGTTAATGCATTTCTAAATTATATGATCTTGCCAATAAAAAACTAATTGAATCATTTATTTTCTACAATGATGTAATATATACCGTTCACCAACGAGACATCGATTCTAAAGGAGCTAGACGTAGTTTTTAATTCCTTTTCAATTCGAATAACTGTGACCTTAACTTTGAGCCTTTAATGGAAACTGGTTTCTCCCTCCTCACCTTTTCAATTACACTCACTCAATAATGAGAATGCGTAAATTACGTGCGGTGGAGGGAGATCCTAAGTCTGCCTATAATATTGACATTCTTTAGCCTCTTATAATGTCTAGAGAGTGGAATACCCCACTCTATCACAATCACCTAAAAGATAAGAGGTGGGGTCAAATTTAGGGAGATAGTGTCCAATGTCTTTCGTGACTTAGTTAATTAATAGTCCAATTAAATAGGTTTTTTTTACTATGTATAAATCCAACCATTAACCCCCATTTGCTCCCACCCTCCCTCTTCCCTACCCTTACTCCCCTAATAACACATCCACCTTGCCCTCGCACCTCCTCCTTCCCCATCCTAGCCCTCACCCCCCTGCTTTATTTTTCTACCCCACACTGCTATTGGTGCCTTCGAAGAAGGTAAAAGGGGTTACAATGCTTGAATTGAAATTGTAGATTGCCCAACACAAGCAAAAGCAAATATTCTTAATAATAGCAACAACCATAACTATCGAAAGAACAAAAATTTAAGAGAAAATAGATGGTAACTGAATGTCTTGGCTTAAATTGACAACGTCATTTTTAAATCTCATAGACTGCTCAACCTCCCCAAAATTCTTCAACCATAAATTGTTTCGACTACCTCCATTGTTTCTAAATCAATTTGGATGAACCAAACAAACAAATTTTACAAACTACATTAGAAACTGACTTAAATGGATAAAAAGACTCCAAGAAGAAAAGTAGATTATAAAAATCGACAAAGATGTAATTGTTGGGTTTGTGGGCTTCATTAATTCAGGTGATCCATTGGGTCCATAGCAGTTAGGTCTACTAAAGTGGGATAACCTAGCCCAATCTATTGTGAGAATGGATTAGGGTTAGGGATCTACTATATATAGTCTTTATGGTCCTTGCAGTGACCACTACTTGAAATCATAGCTTCATCCAAAAAACTATGCAAAAAGATCCAAGTGAGAGACTGCAGAAGATCACAACCCCTATCAAATTTACTCTGTGATCGATAGTAGCAAACACATCCCCTATAAAAAAAAAACTGCAATCATCATCTTGCCTCGCAATCTCTAGCTTCCTCGAGAACCATAACTTTAACTTAACAAAGAGAATTTGAATTTTAGAACTAGTTGAAGAGTCAAACCATATATATTGTCCTTAATTTCATCGAATTACTAGGATTACCCAATTTGTTAAATATCGACCAACGTGTATCCTCATGATCCTATTGGTCACTCATATGGGAATTGAACCCTATGACATCCTGCGTACAAGGCTATACATGTAATAACACTTCTCAAATTACTTAGAGGGAGAGCCTTAGAGAGACAATGATCTTCTTTTCAAAATCTTACCTATGCTCCAAGGAGTCATACACAGGCTCAATAAGCATTTCTCTTCCATCAATTTAAGAACCTATTAATGGTTTGTCCATTGAAGACCTTATTTGGGTATTTCCTCTATCTGAGTGTTCTACGCATTGAAAGGTAAAGTTCCTCTAGAGTTTTTTTTCCAACTAGTGGTGTTAAAGCCACCCTAGAACCCTAAAAATAAAAAAATTAGAGATAAAAATTGGTTAAGGGTAGGGTTTTGGTCGAAACTAACATTGTCGGATTTTTTTCTTCTCTGAAATAGGAAAACTTTTACACAGGAAGATAAGGATCATTGCCACAATCATGGGCATGCATGGTACATCACAGGAAAATGATTCACGCATTGGACCCAACGGCGGTGAGTCATTGTCGGGTCAACCCAATAGGAATTTTGGGCTGACTCAGTGGACTGGTCGACTCGACCCAAGTTTACTCAATCTGAGTTACCCAGACCTAGTCAACCAGACTCCTTTGGCCTGGCCCACTAACCCAGTTGACCAACCCATTTGACCAGTGGCCACTAGCTTTGGCTCGATCCGGTAGACCCAAAAACTTAGAATTTTGACATTCGACCTGACCCATGGACAAGCGAGTCGAACTAGCTTGGTTCAACCCAAATCGGTTTGTTTAGGGCAATTCAGTCCAGACTAAGCCGCAAGTGTATTCACACGTTGCCTTTAAACCATGCATGCAAGCATGTATAGAGGAATTTTTTGATGCAATTTTTACAATGGGTCTGTTTTTTCATGCTTTTCATTTTGATGTGCAATATGAGTATCTTCAGTGTCATGCTAGGAGAAGGAGAAAGTAAACTAGGAATTGTTTGACCTTTAATTGGCCTCAGATATAGTCAAATGCGTATTAATAGACCCCAATTAATTGTGCATATTTATTTAGCAAGGTTTATTGCGTTGTTCATATACTATGATATATATTAATTCCATATACCATGAATATCATAGTAAGGTTGTATATCATTATAGTGAGATTAGTTGGAACCCACCAAAATGGTAAGTGGTAAAGTTCAAACTTGTCGTAATAAATTAACAACTCAAGGTTTTTAAACAAAGGAAAAAGGCAACAAATATGATGGTGCTCGCCCAAATGTGACATTATCAAAGATGAACATGAGTGCACACATACTATAGAAAAATCCTAACCTACGAGTTGTTATTCATCCAAATGTGTTGGAGTCTCAAAAGTTAAATTGTCATTGTAGTTATTGCAATTTTTTTTTTTAGTGGACTAATGTATTTTGAACCCAAAGATAGGAATGTAGTTGCGGTTGACACCCTTGTTAATTTTAATGGTTTGGTATCATAATATTAATAATATTAGCATTATTTATTTGATTATAAATTTAAAGCAAAGAGTTTTTTGTCCTAACAGATATTGGTAGCTTGATCGACAATAATAGGGTGGATAAACATTCCATGGCTTCAAGAATAGGTTTTTGCTTTGTTTTATGGATTTTGTTATAAGTTTATAGAACCTACAACCATTATATAACAATCAGATTTGATCGATTCTGATTGGTTGGGTTGGATTAGTATTGGTTTTGATCGACGTTGTTCCCAATACTAAGTTCTCAGACATTACCATTGATTTTGAAAAACTTGTGTATGAACAATAGTAACTGAATATTTCAACCTCCTTTGTTTTGAGCCTATGCGAACAAGTTTTGGTCTAGTTCACATACAAACATGTTTTGCTCTAATAAATGGATTAAATTTATACTGATAGAAGCAGTGGGAGGATAAAATTAGTACTTTAAGTTGTTTTATATGGTTTGACCTGTAGGAGGATGAATTCAGTATTTTGGATTGCTTTTATCGCAAGAAAATTAAGAACAGAATCAAAGTTTGTTCCAGAACTGTTTTGGATCCCATTTTTTTTTCCATAACTGTTCCAGTAGTATTTGGTCCTTATTCCACTGAGTCTTTAGAATCGTCTTTTTTTTTTTACACAAATATTTTGTAAGTTTCTACATTGGTTTATGAATGAAATTTATAGAAAATTAATGTCATTTGTGCTTAAATGTTATGCTTGAACACCTTATGATAAATAAATATATTAGAATTAAACTTGGTGTGAGCTTCTGCATATGTTTAGCTACACGGCATATTTCTAAGGATCTATGAAAGGGTTGGGTGGAATCCACCAAAGGGGTACATTTTATTCTTTCATGGTTTTCTCAATGTAGCAAAGTTGATGATGTTTTTCCAACGATAATGTCACCCAAGTTTAGAAAATGACAGTAACCTAGAAGTTTATAAGCCCAAAAATGACAGTACTTCAAAAGTTATTCTTTTCACAGCAAATATGATTAAACAAGAGGACCAATGCATTCTTAGCTCAAAGGATAATAATGTAGTTAAAGTTGTGACTCTTGCATAATTTATTTGCTAGATGGACATGTTATATTATATATTTTCTAGCAGGCTTATTTGTTTTGTATGTTTTATACTTAAGATTTGCTTCTATTTGAATTTTACATGAATTATATTTTTATATTGCTCCTTCAAGATGTTTCCTCTCGAAAATTTTATTTCCTCTATCTCCACCCTCACCAGAATGATTATAAGAAGTAAGTTGAGGATCTTGAAATTAGTTTAGAGTTACTTGATCTAGTTTTGCCTTACTTATCAAAGCAATTGCTCTTACTTATCAAAGCACAGCTGAAAGAAAACATAAATAATTTTGATTTAATTTTAAATCTGCTTCTATTTAATTCTATTTTACTTAAGAATAGAATCAATTTTTTTTTTAGAATCATTTTAGGATCTTTTTTTTTTTTTTTCAGGACCATTTTGGAATAATTTCACTATTCTATTATATTCTATAACAATTTTGAAATTATTTTGGAATGGTTCTTAGTCCTAAATTTGTTCTTTAAATTATTTGTGTGCAATTTTATATTCTATTTGTTTGTCTTGTCTACGATTGTACAAGAAACACATCAAATATGTTCTTATACATATATACGTCTTTAAAGAGGAAAACCTAATGGAATTGAGTGAAATCCATTAAACCAATATATTCCTTTCAAACGTGTGTTTCCCAAGGTAAATGTGAAATTTTTCCAAAGATGATGTCATCAAAGTGTATGGACAAATGCAACCAGTGAGTGCATAAGAGCCATATTTCTAATATGGGTGTTATTGAGATTTTTAATATGTTTAGTTAGTGGGACATTTATAATCTCATTTAATCAAAGATATCATGATGACAATAGCCAAGGTTTATAGACGGCATTTTCCATAGTCCGTAGATATTGGCAGTGCTTAGCTAAACTAATTGATGACAAGCCAAAGTAATTGACAGTATTTACTAAAGTTCATTGTAATAGGTGGTATTTATCCAGAGTTCATCATATATGACGTTCTTTAGCCAAGATTTATGTACGCTGGTATTTATCTAAAGTTTATGATTTGTGTCGGAATTTAGCCTAAATCTATGGAAGTGATGATTTGTCAAATTAACGATATTAACCTCAGGTTATGGTTGGTTTGCCCAAGTACTGGTTAATATCAAAGTTTTTTAACTATGAGGTAATTCAAGGTAGGCTGATCTTTTGGTCAGGGAATGGACCTATAAGGAAGCGCATTTATGTGATCACAAATATATAATACAATTCCTTGTTTAGACCATAGGTGATTCGAATAATGAGTGTGTTTGTGTTTGTGATAATAAATAGTTGTATGATGTATATTGAAGCATATATTCTGCTCTTGTTCGACATAAGGGACTAGTTATTTCAATCAATGTTTTGGAGTGAAGGTTTTAACTATGAGGTTTTGTAGCCAAATTCAATAGATAGATATTGTATTAGTGTTGCCCAATTGGGAGAATGTTAGGTTTGTGGTATTCACAAATCTAGGTGATCCATTAGGTGCATAGTGGTTCGGCCCACTCAAGTTGGATAATCTAGCTCAATCTATTGTGAGAATGGATTAGGGATAAGGATTTATCATATATAGTCTCTATGGTCTTTACAGTCACCAACTGAAATCATAATTTCACCCATAAAAACTGTACAAAAGAATCCAAGTGGGAGACTGCAAAAGACCTAGAGGGAGAGTGTAATATCCCGCTTCTTAATCCCGGTCTGATTTCGCGGTTGAACCGGTTTAACCATGCAGGAACCGAGCCAGAGGATGTTAGAGCGGGTTCCTTATGGGCTATGATGGCACGGGTGACCCTAAACACCGGCTGGCCCGACAAGTCCGAGTCAGTGCCAGAAGAGACGGGAGTGCCCAAACCGTGTACGTGCACCTACCATAAGGCTATGTATGGATAAAACAGGTATTATATCTGTATTTTAAGATATATACGTATGCTACAATGTATGCCTGAGGTGGGGTTTGAGCCGAGGTCCGAGCCCGGTCAAAATCCCAAGTTTTGACTCTCGGGTGGGTATGACAGGTGGGTACACCCACCCACCTGAGTGACCCATCCAACACTATTCACTTAAGTAGGAATAGTATATAAAGCTTTATGATTTCTTTTCTTTCCATTTATTACCCTCGTACGTTTGGTGAGAAAAGTAAAGAGGAGAGAGAAAAAAAAGGGAAGAAGGAAGGAAGAGGAAGAAAGGAAGGATTTCCGTGGCGCCGAAGCTAGATCTTGCCACTCCGGTGCCGGAAGAGTAATCTTCAACTCGAGATCTACAGTTGGAGGTAAGAAAAGCTGGGTTTTATGAACATTAACCATACCCACGCTTTAAACCCTTGGTTCGAGTATGGGTTCTTAAGATCTTGTAAACACCCTTTGAAATGATGAATCTAAGGTTTAATAGATGATTTATGTGTTGATCTTGAAGGATTTGAAGAGATATTGACAAGGTAGAAGGAGCATTGTGAGTTGGAAGTGATTTGGCGGGTTTGAAGTCATTCTTGAGCAAAGAAGGTAAGATGGTTTCCCTCACTTGAATCTAACTTAAATCTAAGCTAGAACCATCCTATAGGACTCTAAAGGTGTGAAGAATGGGTTGAGAAAAGCCCTATTTGGGTCCCCAAGGAATGGAGGAAGTTGAGAAGAAACTGGGGTTTTTCCGCCAAAACCGGCGGGTCCCTACCCGCCTGAGAGCACCCACCTGAGAGGGCAGGGGGTCCCTGGCCAAACCGGTGGGTAGGACCGGCGGGTCCTACCGGCGGGTCCATACCCGCCGGTCCAAACCGGCGGGTAGGACCGGTGGGTAGACAGCCCACCTGTCTGACCCACCTGAGTGGCCCCGAAGGTGATCCGTTGGTCCGATCGAGCCCAAATCGGACATGTGACCTTCTTTCGACGTTCTAAACACGATTTTGACATCGGATTTCATTAATTTTGATTCTAAAATGGTGAAGTACTAACTCCGCTCAATTATGTTAGGTTCACCAAATCTTACCCGATTCGCTCCGGATCTCACCCGTACCGAGCGGGAATCCTTGTACGCTACAAGTAAGTGGAGAGAGGACGTTTGGCCTTGTTTCAAGGCATTTGTTTGGCATTCATATAACTATATCTAATCTAGTCATGTCATCATGAATGTGCTATATAGATTAGTCATTCCACTCATTGATGCGCATATATGCTATGTTTACTTTTCAAATGCAAATTAAATGAGATGTTATATGTTGAATGTGGAC
>NC_056565.1:33778515-33784841 GCF_013358625.1 Macadamia integrifolia | reverse complement strand
AAAAAAAAAAAAAAAAAAAAAAAAAAACCAGAAATCACCCCACCTAGAACCCACCCCCACCTACGGCAGGGCCATCAGCGGAAAAATAGGTGCTAGGCCAACAAACAGGAAAAGAAACACTAATAAAATCTGAAACGCGATATGCCCATCGCATCCTCAGCCATGAAATCAAGCACCTCAGGAGGCCATTCCACCACTGATGTAGATGCTTCCTTCTTAGCAGCCATCTGCGCCAGGAAATCCGCAATAGGGTTTGCCTCGCGATAACAATGAGTGATTTTCCATCTTATACCACTGAGATAAGAAATAAGGGAAGACCACCTTTGCCAAACAAACCACGGGATCCAGCCCCTTTGAAACATGAGCACCACAGCGCCCGAATCACATTCAATCCACAGAGATGCACAATTCAGCTCTCTAGCTCTCTCAATTCCTTCAATTAAAGCGTTAAATTCAGCATGGAAATTTGAAGCTATTCCTAAATAGGAGCTATAAATCGCTACAATCTGGCACTTGCTGTTCCTTATAATGCCACCTGCTCCAGCATTCCCTGGATTACCCAAGGACGAGCCATCACAATTTAGCTTCCACCATCCATCCATCGGAGGCAGCCAGAAAATTTCTTGGACCCCTTTAGTCTTCCTTCTTGGCACCTCTATATTAAGCTTCAAGCATCTCTCAGAATCAAGTCGAGATTTTATTCTGTCATTTTTTCCTGGGCCACGTCTTCTAATCTCCTCTATTATTGTATGAAAGACTTGACCATAAGATCGATGTAGACCCCTAAATCTTCTCGAATTCCTTTCCATCCAAATAAAGTATGGAACAAGAATCAAACCAGCCATCCACAATTGAGACAGACCAATGGATTTGGATTTTTGAGTCCACCATGAAGCATGAGCTAAAAAATCATCCCCCTGATAGGACCAATGAAAACCAAATACTTCAGCAAACGCCCTCCAAATGTAGACAGCTCCATCACATTTCACGAACAAGTGATTTATAGACTCCTCAGCCTTATTGCACACCTCACACCTAGAAGGGAGCAGCACTCCTTTTCTTTTTACCTTGTCATCACAAGGAAGCTTTCCATGTATAAGTCTCCAGCCAAAAACTGATTGGCGGGGGATCAAAACCGAGCTCCACACCATTTTTGCCCAGCCCACTTTAGGAGAAACCTTTCTCAATGCTTCCCAGGCCGATTTAGTGGAGAAAGCTCCTAAGGAGGATAGAGACCAGCAGCATCGGTCTTTCTGACCCTGTGGCAAAGATATATTCCCTATAGCTTTGAATGTATCCTTTAAAAATTCAGACTGAATAGGGGGAAAACACCACTTACCATCTTCAATAAAATCTACCACTCTGCAATTGCTATAGTAAAAATGTGACAAAGGGAGGGGGGAGAGCTCAGCAATAGACAAAGGACCTATCCATCGATCCTTCCAAAAGAAAATGTCCTCACCTGTACCCACCATCCACCGCTCAGATAGAGATACAAAATTCCACATCTTCGCAATACCTTTAAACACTGAAGATGCTCTATAACCCTTCTTGAGGTCTCCACCTTCATTCACAAATCTAGCCCGCAAAAAGGAACTAAAAGCAGATTCTTCATGCTTCATTTGCCACACAAGTTTGCTAATCACTGCACAGTTGACATCCCTCAGTCGCCTGATACCTAAACCCCCTTCCTCCTTAGGTCGGCATATCTCTTCCCATTTCACAGTGATTTTCTTCACTGTGGAAATATCCCCAGACCATAGGAAATTCCTAATCCATCGTTCCACCGTTTTAATCACCGATTCAGGCCACCAATAAATGGAAAAATTATGAATAGGCATACCTAAGATCACAGACCGAATGAGCTCTGCACGACCAGCCATTGAAAGGAGTTTGCCTTGCCATCCCTGTAAACGAGATTTAATTTTATCCATAAGAGGAAGCATCCTATCCTTCTTGACAGCGCCCTTGAAGATCTCAACCCCAAGGTACCTCGTCGGAAGAGAGCAAATTGGGATACCCAGTAGATCAGAAATATACCTCTTCCTGTGAGGGGCGACTTTGCCAAAAAAAACCTTACTCTTCTCCAAGCTTATTTTTTGGCCAGAAAAATCTTGGTAATTAATCAAGAATTCTCTCAGACATCTAACATGTTTTGCTCCTGCGTTCATGAAGATAAAAATATCATCCGCGAAAAGCAGATGACTGGGGACAGTAGCACCTCTAGGACCAGGGAGCGCCTTCAGTTTTCCTTCCTTTAATAGACCATTTAGACCCCTGCACAACACTTCTTCTGCCAAAATAAAAAGCATAGGAGATAGCGGATCCCCTTGTCGCAAACCTTTCTCAACTCCAAAGAAACCCACTGGACCACCATTCAATAAAACTGAAATTCTAGAAGAAACCAAAATTTCATGAATCCAAGCTAACCAAACATCCGAAAAGCCAAATTTTTTCAAGACCGCAAAAAGAAAATCCCATGACAATGTGTCATAGGCTTTCTGCACGTCAATCTTAATACCCATGCCACCCCCTCTGACAGATGTATGTAATAAATTAGCAAGCTCAGAGGCTAATCCAATATTAGATGAAATAATCTTACCTTTCTGGAACGCCCCTTGCTCATCTGACACCAATCGAGGAAGAAGGCAAGATAACCTCTCAGCCATGATCTTTGATAGGACTTTACAGAAAAAGTTTGCCATGGAGATGGGGCGAAATTTATCCAGAGAGATCGCTCCCTCCACCTTTGGAATTAGCGTCACAAAACTGTTATTTACCCCATTCGGAAGCTTCCCACCGCGGAAGAAAGCAATCACAGCCCCACAAAAATCGTCACCCACTATCTCCCAACACTGTATAAAGAAAGCACCTGGGAACCCATCAGGACCAGGAGAGCTATCTGGATCCAACCCCCATACCACCTTCTTAATCTCTTCTTTGGCAGGAATAGCTTCTAATATGGAAGAGTCCTCCCTATTCACCTCATTAGGTATCACCTGCAACAGCTCCATATGATCTATGCAATGGTCCGCTTTATGAAAATTTTCAAAAAAAAAAGACACATATTCTGCCATCTGCAGCGGCTCAGAGACCATTGTACCATCTTGTTTTTTCAAAGCACGAATGCTGTTTTTTATACGTCGCACCTTAACCGATAGATGAAAAAATTTTGAGTTACGGTCTCCAAGTTTTGCCCAATTGCAGCGAGCTTTTTCAGCCCAAAGCTTTTCGTGCATCTCCACTGCTTTCAAGAGCTTAGATTTCGCCTCTGCTTCTCTGGAGTATAACTCATCAGACATCCCTATCTGGTCAATAGTTCGCTGGACTTCCTCCACTTCTGCAGTAGCCTCTTTAAGAGCTACATCCAAGTTAGGGAAAGTCTGTCTTGCCCACCCTTTTAGAGCACCCTTAACTGCCCTTAATTTATATGCCAGCCTGCCAATGGGACCACCCCTAACCTCCCTAGACCACACATCCCTCACCAGGTCCACAAAGGATTTCTCTTTCATCCAAAAACGATGAAGTCTGAAAGGGGCATTTCGAGGCTTAGGAATCGCTGCTGAGGAAAAAAGGATTGGAGCATGATCTGAAATTGATCTATGGAGCACCTTCTGACCACAATCACCAAAAGCATCCAACCATTGAGCATTGAAAAAACTTCTGTCAAGCCTTGCCGCCACATGTCCTCTACATCTATTGTTTGTCCAGGTAAAATTTGATCCTTGGGAAGGAGAGCTAATCAAATCACAAGCATCCACCATGGCCTGGAACTCTGCCGCGGAACCCACATTGAATCTACCAGGACCCCTCTTCTCATGGGAATATAATGTGGCATTAAAGTCCCCCAAAACAACCCATGGACAGAACAGTGCAGCCACAATGCCCATCTCCCCCAAATTAATGCTTTAATTAAATAATAATATGTTGAATATATAAATTAATTGATACTTCATAATTAATAATTTAAAATTAATAATAAAATAGTTATTAATTATACAATAATGCTTAATTTAAACATGCAATTAATAAAAATCAAATTAATTAATGAACCTACATTCTAATTAATTAAAACTAATAAATTAATAGTTATCTAATTCATCAATTATCTATTTATTTTATTTTATTTAAATAATTTACCAATTACCTGAAATAATAAAATAATTTTAAGGAATTAAAATAATATAAAGTATCATTTTATATTAATAAACTAATTATTGCTATAACTCATTGTTGGAAAACCAGGTTTTCTGACCCGACTCGTCCTCTTCAAAACCTGGCAAGTCATGTCAAATTTTCCCCTCTCATTTCCATTCTTTCTTAAGTAATCCAAATAGATAATTAATTAATAAATTAAATTAGATAGGATAGAATAAAAGTGTTTGTTCTTTTAATTTTTTTTGTGAAGACCAACATTCATTGTCTCTTGGATGAAAGTGATAAGATCTAACTTGAAAATGTCATGGCCATAAATCATAATTTTTTTAATTAAAATTTAGATGGATACATTCAATAGTCAATAGACTCAGTGTAGAAGACCTCACACATTACATTTAACATCATTGAAATATATTTCAGTTAAAAAATTATTCAGAAAAGCTGAATCAAATTTTTGACAAGAATCAGCCATTTTGTTGTGACTTGGGAAAACAAATGAGTCTTGAATGACTCGGTATCATTTGGTCAGAGACATGCCATTTTTTAATATAGGACGAGTCTCTGTGACTCTTGACCAAGTTTCTAATTTTTTGACCAAACTCAGCCGAATTTTTCTAGTCAAATCTTAGTTTGCCAACAATGCTATAACTAAGAAGATTTAATTAATCCAAAATAAAATATTTTTTTTTAAATCAAACTAATTTAAATCTAATTTAATCTCATTAATTTTAACTATTTTATGCTAAATAAATGGAAAATAAAAGGAGAGAAGAGTATATAACCTTGACCCCTAATTAATTGGGTCAGGGGGATCTTAATAATTCAAAGGTGCGGGCCTCCTTTTCAATGGAATCTTTCCATTGTTGGGCTTTTCTGTGCAACTTGAAGTTTCTTGGAACCTCTGAATCTCTCTTGGAGAAAATATTAAACTAGATAATTTTCAATGGATTTTTTTGTAATTTTTTAAATTTTATTTTTGGAATTTTCCAATCATGAAATATTGAAGGTCAAAAATTAATGAAAATTTGAGATGAAAAATTGGTTTAGTGGTTTACATTTATAAGGCTTAAAAAAAAAAAAAAAAAAAAAAGAAGAAGGAGCTCCACTGGACGTGGGAGTAAAAAGAGGGGGCGCAGGCACTACAAAAGAGGGGGAATAAGCACCACAGGATGCACTTATCCTTTGTGGCCCATCAGGTAAAGTGTCATCTGACACTCTTTGGCGTTGGTTTTGGCAATTTTTTAACCTTAAATTTTGATAGGGGGAAATCGTGATATCAGATGGTCCAATTTTCGCAAACTAGACATCATTGGAAAACGAGCAATTAGTACTACCCAAGAGAATAGGAATCGAGTATGTATTTATCTAGAAAAATATTCAAGAATGTACCACCAATTGTGGGGTTTGTTTGATGATTTATATGCAAAATAAAGGCCAAATCATATTTTTTTCGTGCCGTCTTTTAGCATAAGGTTTTTAATGGTAAAATGCATTTTTTTACAAAGTTTGAACCACTTTGAAAGCCATTTGGTTAGTTAAACATCAGCATAGAGACATTTTGGTAATTTTTCAAAAAAGAAGCATTTTTCAAAAGTCATCCAAGATATCGCTTTATGAACTTATAGATTTTTATTTCGACTAAGATTTAAGGGGGCCTTTTCCTGCTGATGGCAATGCCGAAGGTGGGGCTGGTCAAATTTTATCTTAGTCAATTTCTTGTATGATGGTGGTGATATCTTCTTTTTCTTTTATATTGGGATGTACATTCTTTATTTCTTCTTAATACAACGAATCTTTAGCCAAAAAAAAGCATTTTTCAAAAGAAAAGCAATATTTTTTTACTAAGACATATAACCGCGGTTCCAAGAGAATCATTTCATCACTGTTCACAAGATCCCGAAGGTGACAATATGCAATGTCTACACGGGGCTATCTGTCCTCAACATTTCACCTATTTCCAATCTACAATGTAGCAAAAGTAGGCACCTGACCATGGCTTTTTTATGTGGACTACCAAACCTAAAAACCTTCTTCCTTTACTAATTATCAAATTCTATTAATAGTTTCTTTATTCATAGTATGAACTCCATCTAACTACCAATAGAGCTCTTCACTTTCACACCCCAATTATATATATACATTCATCACTAGATCAATTTTGGTGTGAA
>NC_056565.1:33771311-33774412 GCF_013358625.1 Macadamia integrifolia | reverse complement strand
TTTTTTTTTTTCTAGGTTAAATTTTTCTGAAAATACATCAAGGTCAAGGCAACCCAAATATTTTCCGTAAGGCAAATCTGATGAGCCCAAATTTGTATACACCAATCTCCAAGTCCCTTGCTCACATGTAAAATTTTAACCCAGATAAGTTTGTCAAGTGATAGAAGAAATGTTTGAAAATCAACCTTGGTATAGTGCCTAATAGTGATCAGAGTAGAGTAAACATGCATAGATGTGCAAATTTTTCTTTTAATTGGTTGCATATATGCACATTGGATTCATGCTAATACATAGGAAGCTATTTGATTGATTTAATCTATAAATAATCTGACACGTGGGTCATCCAAGGCAAGTACTAGCTGTCCAATGATCAGAATTGCTACATCTTCTTTCCTGTGAAACGATGAGATGTATTGCCTTGATAAGGTTGTTGAGCTCGCTAGACCATTCAAATGATACTCCCCTCCCACTCCCACTCCCACTCCCACCCCCCACCCCCCACCCCCCACCCCCTTTTTTGGGGTAGGGAGACAATTTTGCAATCAAATTCATAAACTCAAGGTAACTAAAGCCTCCCAACACAAATGAAATAATTATCATGATCTTTCATCATCAAGACTTGGTGCCGAAATTATTTTGGGTTTTCAAATCATCACAAAAATCAATTCTATCATCATATGAATAAAAAGAGATTTTTGGAATGAGAGATATTTCATTGATAACTGATGGAGTAAGAACATCGGTGATATGGACAAGAGAAGACTCAACTAAAGAGAAGCTAGACCTCATGATCTCGTATTCGGATCCAGTAATATCTTTGATGGTGCTTCCTCAATCTTCGTACATATTTGCTGCAACCGATTGTTAATGCAAGTTGTGCAATATTTCAAATTGAAATTATCGCAGTAGTTTAAATCACATCATAGATCTGACCACTGGTTTTGGCAATGTAACGCCGTACCAATTGAGTACTTTAGAAAGACTGGCATTATCTTGGCATGTCGGGGGTATTTGGAAAATACATATGCATTACTATTATTCTAACATAGTATGGCAGTGGTATAACAATTAATTATCCCGGCATCTATTGTTATGCTGGAAAAATCCTAAGTTAGGGCTTGAAACCATAACCTGGGTGTGCAACTGCACAATCTAACTACATGTTTCTAATCTATATGCAAAATATAGCTAATATGAATAAAAAATTAAGAGAGGTAAAATACCTTTTGGGGCTCAAACAAGTTTTTTCATGACGTAAATATCAACAACAAATTTATCCGACAACATGGGTATATCTCTGATTTTTTTTTCCTAAAGATCAGCAAAGAATATATCATTAATAAAAATGGATGGTACAAAGGTGAATTAAATCTATTGAACTAAAAATCCACATTTCGACATGGCCATCAAGAGATTTTTAGTTCAATCACAAAGTTACACAAATTGAAATCTGGGTCTTCTCTGAAAATCCCAACTTGTTTCTAATAAAACAAAAGCAAGAAATGTTGAACATGAGACTAAAGCCTTAGTTCCAGGTCCATACTCTGCAAGCTTATCAGCAGCGAAATTGACTTCCTGTAACACTGAGAGATTGCTCAATTGATCTGATTTAGATATTTCTATAACTCTGACTGAAGAAGGTAAGGAGGTTCAATGGATGAATATGGAAAAACCTTCCCCCAGGATCTTGCCTTAAAGGTTTCCAAATCTCTACGGGTCACATCGACCTTGATATTGTACAAATACTTTTGCATGAAGATCTTAAACATATTTGTCCAAGTTTGGGTCTGGGATGGACTTCACTGCATGAGCTATTGCAGGGCTGAACCTATGACTGTAAATTGGAGTTCTTGTCCCATTTAGACAACGATCCTGCGAGTCTTGGGATCCTCAGTCCCATCAAATTTATTCAATAACCATTTGAGTTTTCCTGGGACTTCAGCCTCTATGAATTGAATGAAAACATTCCTTCCACATTCAGCAGCTCATCTTCTACTCCTTTGCTACTTCGGAAGGCATACTCCAAACTTTTGAGCTTTTCTCTCATTTTCTTTTCCCTATAGGTTTCTAGTGGTTCATGAGGGGTGTTCATGATAGGATAATCCCTGGCCTTCCTCTTCAGGAACTAACCTAAGAGGGAATGGAGATGCATCTATAGGTGCCTTTAGTTTGGCCTGCTCATAATCTCTCCACCTATAATTATATGAGTTGGCACCGGCATTCAAGTGAAGTGCCGGGGGTAGTCCGAAGATGAGATGGGAAAAGGAAAAAAAGAAAATTATTCATGCATGTCTATAAACCTTGGCTGATGGTTTAGTCGTCTAGTTGTATCTTTGGAGCACATCAAATATATACCACATTACACAATGGATGAAGCTAAAATTTTATGGACAAGTAAAGCTTAAGATCCCATGGTCAAATGTCAAGTTTTAGCCAAAATAGAATACACCAAGTGCCAAAATAAAGCTTTTAAATTTCAGTGGAAAATGTAATTTAAAAAAAAATAATACACAGTTAAAGATACAAGTAAAATGTCACATGGGAGGGTATATGCTTGAATCTAAGGCTAAAGTTTATTATATATACAACCATTTTCTAGATATCCATGGGGTCAAAATTCCCCACATCAACCTTTTGTGTGATAAAACTTGGTGCCAATCTAGAGCTACCATCTAAAACATGGAAATCAAAATTATTTTCCCACGAAACTCCTAAAATAGAAAATGTTCTTGTTACTACATTATTATATCTTAATTTATCATACGCAAAAGGATGCTTGAATAACAATTGTGCTAACTTTTCTATGCCTAAATATTTTCTAGAAACCCCTTTCTATGATTAAATTTTGGGAGTTTTCCCTCCTCTCAAAGTTTTCCTTCAATGGTCTTACATTCTAACATAAAAGTCCCAAAATTGGTTTCTAGATTCAAAATTTGAATTATTCATATAACCTACCATGTGGGAGGTTATTCTGACCTAAAAATCATATGGCTGAGGGTCTTCTAAATAAAAATCTTCTTAATTAAATAACACTTTTCAGGACATTCACTTTTTGACTTATGGGTTTTTGTTTTAGAATATTTCTAGCATCTTTTTTCTTT
>NC_056565.1:33698936-33771260 GCF_013358625.1 Macadamia integrifolia | reverse complement strand
TTTTTGGGTGGGGGTGGAGGGGGCGCTAGATAGCAATGCTTGAGAAATTAGGAGATGTATGTATTCATTACCTTTAAAAGGGTAAGGTTTGGATCCTTTTCGTTGAACATGATTTCCTCAGTCTCTTTTCTTATTTTCCTTTTGCAACTAACTTTTTGGGCAGGAATAATTATGGAGTTCATAATATTTTGGATTGTAAACGTCTTATGTTACTACAAGGGGATTTAAAAGGAAGGGAATGAAATTTTCATATTTAAAAAAGAAATATATGTAATCATCACCCCATGTGACTATGTCATAAATTCAAATCATTCCATATTTGGTTTTTAAATTTCACTTTACGTTACATCTAAAATCCTTTGCTATAATATGTAAAATAAAAATACATGTATAATGTATCACTACTAAATATGGTTAAAAAAATTATGTAGTTTATAAAATCACATTAGATCACATGGGATAATGCCTACAAACATTTCTTTAAGTATGAAAAGTTCACTTCCCTTCCTTTTAAATGGATTTAATACTTGTTTGTTATCTAATTTTTCCTTCAGCATTTTTTTTTTTTGGAAGGGGGTGGGGCAATAAATGCCTTTGCTTGGGTGCATAGCGGCTCTGGTTGATGGAGTAGAATGCACATTTTGCTATGGGTAGAGTTGGACATAGAATTGAATGCCTTCGGGTTGCTAAGGCCATTACCCGACTTTACCCCATCTCTGGAGTGTCGTCTACATATTACAAAAATTTATGTCTTATATGATGGAAGGGTTCATATAAAAACAAGTTTACCCAATTGCCAATAATTTTTTTTTTTGTGTAAACCCAATTTTGCCCTTAATGAAAAACCAGATTTATGGCTCACATGGTAAAATTCACCAAATATTACAATGTGGATGGTTCCACTATATATTGAAATTGGTTGCTTGAATAACAAAGTCCTACTTCCGAGTAGTCAAGTGTAAAAACATAAAATTTCGAGGTTCCATCTCTATTGTGTGGTTTACTATAGGGTTTCTATCCTTGCATTTTCAATAGTTTCCAACATCTATCAAAGTTAAGCTATTAATCATTTTTTTTTAATAAAAGAAAAGGAAAAACATTAAAGTAAAAAACTAAGTACATCAATATTGGTATTTGATTCATTGAAGTTAAGTTTGTTGCTCATAATTCTAAAGGCTATTTGTGTCAAAAGAAGAACCCCCTCATTAGTAGGCCTGAGCAAAAATGAGAACGAAGATTATGAACATCTAAAAAAATGAGCATCGTGCTACAAGGCCACATGGGAAAAGCATCTTGAGAATGAAGCTATCAATCAATTTTGATGATAATATATCTCCACATGGGAAAAACATATTGGTCTAAAACTTTGTCAATGGATGGATGAATTTTGTGGAGATCAAATGAAATTCAACTTCTAGCTGAGCTGCCTTATTAGAGCAATAGTTTCCTCCAAAAGCCAAATTTTTGTCATGTGACAAATCAGGTGAGTTCCAAATTTGTATGAAGGTAGAGATTACTAAATGTCAAACTCAAGGCCTATTGGAGTTGACACAGCAATATAAGGCTATTGAATAACAATTTTTTTTTTTAAATTGTTAAAACAATTGGATGACTAAAACTAGAAGGGAAAATGACCATGTAAGGGGCTATAAGATTCGATTTGGCTTTGAAATTTGAAAAAAAAAAAACCGATCCAAATTATACTCCACATGCAACCGTTGGAACTACAACATCTTAGTTCCATGTTACAAACAAGTTTGGCTATATAGCCTTTTACCTAATAAAGCAAACTGATTGAGATCAATTTGACTTTTTCTTGGGTTTTATTAATGCATTGCAAATTGTTTAAGAAAGTGAGGTAAGCTGAATTAGAACTACTGAAACGAGGAAAAGGTCCTTATATCTCATTAGCCATAGCCACATCAACTTACCTCCTTTACTCTTCTAATATTTTAATACCAAAATTACCTTTCGAACCTGATCCTTCTTCATTTTTTTTCCTTCACTACTATATTCAGCTAACCAAATCAATAGTCCAGTTGATATCAGCATTTGAGGTATATTTCATAACCGTGACTGACGGCAGGAGATGCTAGCATAATTTGGTATTATGCAAGGGGTGTCTCTCTAATTATGACATTCTTTAGGGGCTGAAGCTGTAAATTACCCTAAAAAAATCACTTGATGGGCACAAAGTTACTATATCTAGTGATTTTGATATCCGAGGGGGTTGAACCCTGATGAAATGCAACTCATACTATACAAGTTGGAGTACTCAGCTATTATATGATTGACTTTTCTCTCCAACTATTTTAAGGGAAAAAGCATAAAAATTCTTTAGCATTCATTTACGGTAGCTTTTTTCGATTTTAGGGGTTGTCATCATGGTAGAGGTGGACAATACATGGGTTGGGGTTTATCCACAATTTCTCTTTTAGATGGGTGTTTCTCTACAAATTTTGGTTATGTATATTAATGATTAAGTTCTTGAAGTTTTCTTTGTCTACAATGGTAAAGCTTTACATGGATGTCTAGATAGAAAACAAAAGAAAATAAGAAACTGGGTTTTTGAGAATGACCCATCATCAAGGGGTAATTTTCGAACTTAAATTGAGGACTGAAAGGTGGTTGGAAGTTTTATTTATTTATTTATTATAATCAGCATATTTTATTAAAAAAATAAAAAAAGAATGATAGAAAAATGTACATCATAGGCATTCATAAGCAAATGAATATCCAATAAATACAAAAAAACTAATATTAACTCTTCCCTTTACCTTCTGCATTGTCATCAATAGGAAAAAAAGATTACAGAAATATATATATATATATATATAATATATATATAAATAAGATGCTCAATAAAATCTGTAGCAAAGTTTTTCACTTTTTCATTGAGGAAATTGGAAAATACAGAACGCATTTAACCATTTAAGGGACTGACAAAAAACTTTTTCCCCCTTTTTACTTGTTGGTACTACAAAATGTTCCTTTTATATAAATTCAATCACCACCTCCATTCATCAAAACCATTCCCACAACAGCACAATCCCAACTTCTGTTCTCTATTTAAATTTCACCATGACCCATCCCATTCTATTACTTGGACTTCTGCTAGTAGCATACTGTAGTGTAAGAAAAATGATACTCTTCCATCATCCAATCATTTCAATATGCTTATTGCTTGTTATTGTTTTGTCTTCCTTATTTGGTTGCTATTTTTCCCATGCTGTTGTAGGGCTCTCAAGCTGAAGATTCCTTCTCACAGTACTGGGAAGAGCACATTGACCTTCCATACCCTCCACATTGTTTAGCTGCAAAGGTTTCTCCTTTAAGCTTCCATCAGACGACAAAGTTCATAAAACTTATGGAGGAAAATGAACTGGATTCCCACCTGCATTCATTCTGTAAACAGGCTAATCTTGCTTGCTCTACAAATTCAGTGGTGAAGACAAAAATGAACGACACAACCTTGCCACGAATATCCCAATGGAATGCTGTCAAAGAGGTATACGACCGCCTTCCAAATGAAACACCCCAGTTAGTTGTCAACCAAGGGGGACTTCCATTTTTCCGGTGCTCAATGGTGAAAGAGGGAGGTTTTACATCTATCCCTGATCTAAGGGACCCAATGGCTTATAAATCATTCTTGCCACGATCGCTAGCATCAAGAATTCCCTTTTCCTTTGCCCGGATTGGGAACTTAAAGAAAATTTTTGATGTGATAGATGAATCAGACATGGATAAGTATATTCAAAAGACACTCAACATATGTAAGAAGATCCCCATTCGAGGCGAGCAAAGCACATGTGTGACTTCTGCAGAGGATCTCATTGATTTTGTTGTGGAGAAATTAGGGAAACATGTAAGTGTATGGAGTACAGAGAGCATGGAAGGATCTTATGAGAATGTCACAATTGGAGTTGTGAAACTCATACATGGAAACCTCTCTGAACCACCAGCCTTATGTCATAGTGAGCCATTCCCATTTCAAGTCTATTATTGTCATGTTTTACGAAAAGTAAAAGTATATGCAGTTGATATACATGCTAAGAAGAAAGTGAATCATGCAATCATGGCATGCCACTATGACACATCAACTTGGAATCCAAACCATATTGCTTTTAAGTTGCTGGGTTTTGGCCCTGGCCTAATTGAAGTTTGTCATTGGATAAATGAGAATGGAGTGGTCTGGACAAAGACTCTTGGGTGAACAGAATTTGAAGATTTTGATTATCTTCTGGTTCTCTTGTTTGTGGTACATGATATTGATTATACTATTTAAAGGATAAATAATGACAAAGTCTATGTTTTTATGCATTCCAATTCTGAGAATGTGTGCATTCTCATTCTTATAATGCAGAATGCATTCTTAATGCAAAATGAGAACATTGTTTAGATATTTGTTTATCGAAAATGCATTCTTGATATACAATACTCAAGCATTTCATCAAACACCTCGTAGGAAAATTTTATGTTCATAGTTCATACCTTGTTATATTTGTCCCCGTGACTCCCAGACTTGCAGTGATATCTTAGCCTTGAGATTCAGGAAATAACTGCAAACACATAAACCAAGAACTAACATCTAAAGAAGCAAGAATGGATGAAGTAGAGGTTATAAATAAGACACCTTTCTGTAAGTAAAATGGTAATTAAATGTAATTTGATTACAAGAACATTCAGGAGACTTGTAAGAGGAAGGGGGTAAAGATGTGATTGTCTGCAGTAACATGAAGCATCCATCTGGTATTCCAGAGGTACTCTGTAGGTGCCTTCAAGCTTGGTGCCGGGAAGTATCTAACCATGAAACTCTGATCTGCACCGTCTGGATTGTTACGTTTGATCTCCAACTCATAAAGCATGTCATTGAACATCCCATTTGAGGGATGAAATTCGAAGAAAAATTAGGGATTAGAGACAAACAATCAGTGGCATTGTAAACAACCAGTTTCAGTTTTCCAAATTGTTTCGTCTCCACAAGTCGAATCGAAACAAGAATCAAGAATCTTCAGTCCAATCTCTGTTTTGCAAATTATTTCGTCTCCGGTTCTCGACAAGTCAAAGCGAAGCATGATTCCAAGAAAATTAGAACGCAGACAGGCTCCTGGGGCCATTCTCAAACAGTAATTTTATCATTCCAGAATACATTCTGAACCTAAAATGTGTTCCGAGAATGCATACCAAAGACAGTTGATGTATATAGGATTGATTTTTTTTTTTGGTGGATGGTGGTGGGGTTCAGGGTGGATCGAGCTCCTCTACGGAGAAGAATCTGGCGGAGAACTGGCGGAAATGACTTCGGATCGTGACACATGGATCGCAACATGTGTCACGATCTGATGGGAGATGCAATAGAGAAACAGAGTGGCTGACGTTTAGGTTTTTGAAACTCTTTTTTTCCTCTCTTCTTCTGCTTCCTCGTTCCTCTCCTCTCTCCAAATCGTGAAGACAAATATAGGGTTCATTACCAAAAAATAAAAAAAGAAGACAGATATAGAGTTTCAGGGTTTCTCATTGAAGAGATCAACAACATGCTATGACCATGAATAGCCAACCTTTTGATCATCGCATTGTAGCATAGTGTATCCTTCTTGGGCAATTGATCAAACACCTGATTAGCTAAACCCAGAGATCCACATTTCAAGTACATATCGATCAATGCAGTACCAACAAAAAGATTTAAACTAAGATTATTCTTCAATACATGAGCATGTGCCCATATTCCTTGAGAAAGAGTACCCAAATCAACACAAGCATCAAGTAGAGCAACAATACTGATTTCATCAGGCCTAACTAGGGAAAATTGCAATTCATTGAATAAGCACAAGAACCACATTCCCATTACTAATTTCCCTTCCAGAACCATTATCTCTGGTGCTCCAAGCATAAGCACCCAAGATAGACCCATTGTAATCATCTGAGCATGGATTTGCTTCAAAGCATTTATAGTTTTGCATTTTTCTAAGAGGATCTTTGCTCTCTCATGTCCGAAGTTTGCAGAGAGAGCAACGTGGTGGGGATGTACGATCGATTATCTGTATTTTGTCATTCGAATGAGAGGGTCCGATGCCATTGCTGCTGCTTTGATCGATCACCGCTGGTCCAACAATTACAATTTGGGTGAAAGAAATATTAACTTATTGCAAGCGTATTTTTGATACTTCGTATTTCATAAGGGCATTTTGTTATTTAAAATAAAATATAGTTGCTAAAATAAGCAAATAAGGTATATTCCTTAACACTGACTGACGGTAGGGGGTCTGAGTCTAATTTGGTGAAATAGAGGGGGTGTTCTTATAATTGTGGCATTCTCTAGGGGTGGCGCTATAAATTACCCTATGCATTATACACTTGAGGAAACCACGACTCCAACCCCACCATCGCCACCACCCCCATCCCTTTGGTATTTAAAATAAAATACAGTTGCTAACATAAGCAAATAAGGTATATTCTTTAACACTAACTGACGGTAGGGGGTCTGAGTCTAATTTGGTGAAATAGAGGGGGTGTTCTTATAATTGTGGCATTCTCTAGGGGGTGGCACTGTAAATTACCTTATACATTATACACTTGAGGAAACCGCCACTCCACCCCACCCCCAACGGATCGAGCTTCTCTATGGAAAGGAATCTGGGGGAGAACTGGTGGAGATGGCTTTGGATCATGACACGTGGATCACAACACGTGTCACGATCTGATGGGAGATGCAATAGGGAAATAAAGTCGGCTGACATTTAGGTTTTTGAAACTCTTTTTTTCCCTCTTCTTCTTCCTCCTCCTTCTTCCTCTCCTCTATCCAAATTGTGAAGATAGATATAGGGTTTCAGGGTTTCTCCTTCTTCTTCCGACGACCAACGCTAGGGTGTCACAACTCTCAGCAGATCAAATTTGAGAATATTCTTCTCTTTCTAATAATAATCCCCTCCCCTTATCGGTTGTTCTTCCCTTCTCTGTTCTAACAAAACCATTATGAGAAGTCAGAAAAGTGTGAGAGGAAGGCTTCCACCTTCATCCGTTGGGAGAGAGATGAAGGTAGCATTGTGCTTAGTTTCATCGGCATTATTGTTGAAGCCTCTGCCCGATGTCTATAATGCTTCTTTGAATCTTAACCAGGCTCCCAAGAATCATAAAATCAAGGCAGGGATCGAATTTAGGGTTTGTGTATACAGGACATGCCAGCGACAAGGCTCTAGAGAAACCCTTGAAATCCTATCAGGCCTTGCCTCTGCTGAGACATGTATTTTGAAGTTTTTTTTAGCTGGCCAAGCATGATTAGTGACTCTTGCAGATCCAAAGCACCCTCCCACAAATCTCTTCAATATCCTTAGATTACCCATCAAAGCTCAGACCCTGTGACCATGAGTCGATCATGTCATTTATCTTCTGAGCTCCTCTAGAAACCACCAACAGTTGAGAGGGAAGTGGAGTGTCTGATCCTCTGCCGATGTGTTCAAAGACCAGTTCTTCATCCTTGCATACAAATGATGGATTGGAAACTCTCTAGTGGTCCTGAGTTTGTCGCTCCATCTTTCGTGAACCACTCTTGGATTGTATAATTGTCCCATATTCAACAAAATGGATAATTAACCCAATTGAAATCAAAATGCTAGATGAATCAAATAAACAGACAACTATCCATTATCGAGATCAAATAAATTTAAAAGCTTGAAAACAATAGTTAATTTACACCATAAATGATTTGCGAAGTGCCGGTCGGCTGTGGGGATGCTTTGTTGCAGAATGCTCAGTTGTGGAGATACCGAGCATGCGACCAGCAATCAGGACTGCCGGTGACAAGGCTCGAGAGATACCCTTGAAATCCAATCAGGCCTTGCCTCCACTGATGTCTCTGTCAACTCTTGCGGTTGTTTGGGCCGATGTGGCGCACGTCCCAACCTCGTTGTCTTGCCCGACAGCATTATGGTCCATCATTGTGGGACTCTATGAGCTGCTAAAGCTAGAGATGAAAAGAGAAGTATTCGCCGGCAATTGAACTAGCAGTACTCGTCTGAACCTTTGATCTCAAGTATGGAGAGAAAATGAAATTGTAAAATGGTAAAGAGGGGTATTTTTTGGATAATAAAAATGGGTAACTTATCAATGTTTTACTCATAAGGGCAAAAGCATTATTTCATAGTATTCCTTAACAGTGATTGACTGTAAGAGGTCTGAGTCTATTTGGTGAAACAGAGAGGACGTTTTTATAATTGTGGTATTCTCTAAGGGTGATGCTATAAATTACCCTAATGTATATGATATATCGGGCTCCATTAGGCCCCATTTATTTTAATTTAAAAGTGAAGTGAAGCTTGGCAAAAAGCTTGGCAGTTGGAAAGCCAACCTTCAATCAAATGCTGAAGAATGGTTCTCAGTCAATCAGTTTTTTCTTGGATTTCCTCCTATCTAATGTCGTGCTTTGCTTTTCTTAAAGTAATTTACAGGAAATTAGACTCCATCTACCTTCAATTCTAAATAGTGTCAATGATAAAAAATAAAAAAAACAACTCCATCTCTTTGGAAGGCATAAAATATGCTCACCAAAACTTCATCGAGGTCCGATTAGAGATTTTGAAACTCAAACCATAGCTTTACTTCTCAAACTTGGTTGGTGACGCCTCACCAATGAACATAGCTTATGGGCCCAATTCTCAAGGTCAAATACTTTCATAACAGGTCAATGTTTGATTAATAAGAAAACTCTGAGGAATAAAGGATCTTTATGCTGGAACAACATTGTAAGTATCCTCCCAACTTTGAAAAAGTTGATACTTTTGAAATCGGTAATGACAAAAATACTCATTTTCGGATTGATTCTGGGTTACATACTTCTTGCACCAATTTTTTGGATAATTGTTCTTTTGGTGCTAACCCCCCCCCCCCCAAATGTTTGAAAAAGTATGTGAGTTCATTATTGAGAATCAGTGGAATATTGGTTTATTGAATTCAATGCTACCCTTGTCAATAAATATTTCTATTCTCCAGATCCCCATATCCCTTGCCTGGTCAATGGTGGTGCCATCTTTCAAAGGGCGGGTCTCTCACAACTAAACTAACTGCCAAAATTCTTAAAGCTAATTCTCTGACTAACTTTAATGGATACTCAAACATGTGTTCTTGCTCATATCCACGTTCACGTGGTGGTGCTATTTTTGGAAACTCAATATCCGACCTAAATTTAAGCTATTCTTTTGGAGAATTGTTCTTGAAGGAATTTCCGCAAAAGACATCCAATAAAAATCAGCAGATATTGACCCTTTTTGTGTTTTTTGTCACAACCTCAAGAAACCACTTCCCATGTCTTCCTTGATTGCGAATTTTCAAGAATGATTTGGGCTGCTAACCCAAATCGACTTAAACCTGATCTACTTCACTTCCCCTCTTTTACTAGTTTGACTATGTATTTAACTCTAATGTTATACCAAGAAATAAACTTGGTTTCTTTCTCTACATCTTTATAATCATTTGCTACTTTATTTGGAACATAGGAACCAAGTCATTTTTTGACTTGAAAAACTCAATTCATACACCATTCTAAAACATGTAGAATAATGGGTTATTAATGGAATACCTGATAATTCTACCACTACACAGGTGACTGTCCCTATTTCAAAAAACTAGGTCCTTATTATTATAGGGATTTTAGATCAAACCGAAAACATCTCTGGATGGGCAACTGCTCTAATAACTAAAGGAAGTTGTATCTTACTTTATACTATTTATTTGATGATATGAAAAGGTGGTGAGGCAGCAACAAGGGGACTTCTTTATGGGATGATAAAGGGAAGAGAGGAAGGATGGGAGGTGAATGAAACTTGGAGTGATGATGAAGAGCTTCAACGGTTGATGGAAGGCAAATATAAATTTGTTTGGCCATGGATTATTATCCCTCTCCGCATGGATACATAGCATTTTTTGTTTAACCCCACTTTTTGTATAAAGGCTAACAACAACTTTACCCTTTTCATTAAAAATATTGCCTACGAGGCAATGATTAGGAAATGCCTGATTAAAGATGTTAATATGATGTATAAAACCTGCTATACTATGTAGTTTGTGTTTTTAATTTAATTTCTATTACATAAAAAAAAAATATAAAAAAAAATTAAAAAAAAAATTAAAAAAAAAATAAAAAAAAAAAAAAAAAAAAAAAAAAACAAAAACAAAAACAAAACAAGTGAAAAGAAAGAAAATTTTTTTAATAATTTTTTTTTTTTTGGGGGTGAATAATCAATATATTCAACAAAGCACAATGAAAAAGGGGACCCTTTCAAGAGAAGCCGGAGAAAGCAAAAAAGAAAAAAAAAATATACAATCATATTAACTTACATTCTACCTTAAAATTCCGAATCCTCGGATTACTAGACCAACATTTACTTATATCCCTTCTCATAGATGTGAAGATAATGGATATCGGAAGAATAACTATTGGATATTCTCGATTTCATTGAAAACGGATTGGAGACTTGTCTAGATTGAAGAAATTATTGAGTAGGGAGAATCTTAGTCAACACTCTTCACACAATAAAGTTGTGCCTAGGGATGTGATTGTTGAACCAAACAACGTTGAACTAGGGTACTAATTCAGCAGAGGATCTCACCAATTTCTAGGCAAAGCTCGAGGAGAAATGCCCAAAAGTGGAAGATTTCTGTTCCATCCGACCTCAAATACTCTATCTGGGCCTCCTACTAATCTTCTCACAAGCTATGCGAGTCTCAAACATACTGGGGGGAAACACCTGACTAATGTTCCATCTACCATCAATGAGAACAGATGAAGTCTTGGCCAGTTTATCAGTCCGAGAAAGTAACTAATGGAATTTCCATATCCATTGAAAAGTACCCTAAGAGGGTGCTAGATTATCTAACAAAAGAAAGTTGGAAGATCTATCATCCAGTTTTGATTTAAAAACCACAGCTACCAAATGTCTATATTTCAAGATCTTCTGTCAATTTCAAGAAATTTGTTAGACTGCAGTGCCCATGTAGTGGTGTGGAGGAATTTGTTATTTTCAATGCCTTTCCACAAAAAGGAGCTTATCATGGGTTCCACTCTTTGGATAATGGATTGCAGTAATCCGGAAATACTAGTCCAATAATATAAAAAAATTGTTAGACTAACTTTATCAGCGCCACCAACCTAGCTGCGTAAGAAAGAAATCTAGCTTTTATAGTTGAAGCTTCTTCCTTAGATTATTAATAATAAACATTGTGATGGGTAGTCAACCTGGTCGTGATGAGAGGCAAACCAATATGAGAATTCCCAAAATAGCCCCAAAATTTTACTTTTTCCTTCTCTAATATCTCAGTCAAGAACTTTTTTTTTTTTTTTTTGTTATTTACATCCTATAGAACTGTCCAAAGGGACTTTACTCACACACACAAGAGGGGAGGAGGGATGATAGGATAGGAGGGGGGAATGCGTGTGACAGGAGTTGATGAGTTGATCCGTTAGACCACAAACCTGGTGCCTGTTCTACCAGCAGAAGATGCAACCAGTACGCTATGCAATGGATTCACAAATCAAGTTAAGAACGAGAGAGATTTCTATTCGATCAGATCAAATCAAGGCATCATCGCAAAAGCAGAAAGAAGTTCAACAGAGTTGACACTCCTGAACAAACATTTGCAATAGTGAAGATCGTAAGATCTCAGCAAATGCAGGATGGGACAACTGAACTTCTTTACACTTTAGGAAACATATTTTATTCTTTTGATCCACTTGGCATTGAGCCAAACTAGGAACGACTTCAATAATCATTGTGAATAGGAAGGGGCAAAGAAGATATTTTTGGTTGATTCCAAACCTACTCTAGAAGCAGCTCGCAGGACTCCTATTGACCAAGACAAAGAAATGGGAAAAATAGACACAAGGGAACACCCAGCCTGAATCCAAAGAAGGAAAGGGGCAATGGCTGATGAGTGAAGGTGAATGAAATCGGATTTTGGGGTATTTGAATATTAAATCTGTTTTTTATTTAAAACAACGTATTTTTAAGTCGTTTAATATGTTAAAAATTTATTAAATACCTTTATTTGTGCTACAAATTCATTTTATTTGTATCTATGGATTTATACGTTATTTTTTTTTTTTTCTTTGAGTGATACGTATGTGTACGCATATTTAACATGTCTTTACTAACTATGGTGGACCAAGGTGATGGCTACGAGATATATAGGCCACTCATAGGAGGGGTAGGGGAGAGAGAGAGAGATTACCTTCTGCGCCAAGGATGCAATTGATCAGAAATCCAAAGTGATCAGGGCTATAAGAGAGAGTGGGAAAGGGAGACATTTATGGGTGGGGTTTGGGTGTGGTTAAACTTTGTGGAGATTCTAATAGGAATCGCAGGTTGGGGGAAAAATGTAATTTACTTCGGCTTTGTTTTTGGAGTTAAAGGGTCCCATGTTACGAAGATCAAAATACCACGACAATAAGTATCTCATATTACTGATATTTTTATCTACAGTTTTGTTTCCACAGTTGCAATATCCTCAGTTACTATAGTTTCAAATACTGCAGCAATAAGTATCTCATATTATTGCAATTTTTAACTGCAGTTCTTTTTTTGCATTTACAGTGTTCTCAGTTATTATGGTTTTAAAAATTGCAATAATAAGTATCTAATATAACTGTGATTCTTAACTGGGGCTTTGTTTCTGCAGTTACAGGGCCCTTTGTAACTGCGGTTTTAAATACTGCAACAATAGGTATCTCAAATTACTACAGTTCTTTGTTTCTATAGATACAAGGTTCTCTATAACTACAATTTTTACTTGCAGTTCTGGTTCTGTAGTTACAAGGTCCTTTGTTACTGTGGATTTTAGATACTATAGCGATAAGTATCCCATATTACTCTACACAAAAAATCATAGTTATAGGACATTTATAGCTACAATTCTTAAAACCACTTTTAAATATTTAGAGCTACAAGTTTGTTTTGTTGTGGTGGAAGGACAATGGAAATTTCATTTGCTCCATAACTTCCTCGAGAAATTCCTAATGCACTGAATCGTAAGGTTTGTAAATATCTACTTTCCACATTGCTGCTAGAGGTTGAGCAAACCTAATGAAACCTATAAAAAGCTCAATACAAAGGAGAATCTTGTCTCATATACTTCTCCCACTTACGAAAGCAAATTAATTCACACTCACTAGCTCATCTACAACCCTCCTCATGCGGTTTTCCAAAATCTTAGCAATGAATTTGTAAAGGTTATTATATAATGCAATAGTGCTAAAATTAGCAACCAAACAAACACCCTCCACCATAAGGATTAAAGAGATGAATGAGTGATTAATATGTCGGATTTGATGGGGTTCCAAAAAGAAGCTCTGCACTGCAAAAATCAGATCCACCTTAACAATACCCCAAGCATCCAAAAAGAAATCCATACTAAATTCTGGGCTCAAGGACTTGTTCTTCTTGATGTACCTAATTGCAACCAAGATCTCCTCTTCTGAAGCATCGACCAGATTTCTGAAATTTGATCCTTTGATAGGAACTTTTGAGAAGAACATTTGGAACATGCTCTCTAACCAGTAAGTACAAAAAATAATAGTCCAACCATCTCTTTCTTAATTTCCTTAGGAATAATAAGGTCCCTACCATCTCGAGTTTTAAAATTTTTGATAGAGATGCCATTCTGTCAGGCTTTTATTATCTTATGGAAATAAGCTGACTTGGAATCCCTAGCTGCAACCAAGTAACCCTCAATTTTTTTCTTAAAAAAACTCTCTTCTTGAGAGAGGAGAGATTTAAGCTTACTGGGCAAACATATTTCCTCCTCAGCGAACGAGAGATTAGTACTATCATTATGGAGCCTCACCTGGATAATTCAAGGTTAGATCTACACTGTTGGTCCAAAGAAATAACATTTTCAAAATTTTTTTTCCCGCTAGAAATTCATTTGTATTGATAAAAAAGAAAGGATAGATACAAGAATTGGCCGAATAGGATAGACACAAGAATTGGCCGAATAGCCTTAATCGCAAAATACAGAAGGAAAGAGGTGTAGGTATCACAGACCTCCGCCGGGTCACGATATAGCGCGTAACGTGGATACACACGCTAGGGTTCGACCCTAATGAGATGAGATAGTATCCCCTGGTCATCAAATGCCAAGGGGGGGATACACGTTATGGGTAAAGGGAGTCGCCACCTAGAAAGGGTCTAGGACCCATAAATGTCTCCCCCAATCAAGGGAGAGAGACTAATGACTCTGATGGATAAGGCTAGTTTGCACCAAGATTCTGGACAAGTGTCAAGTGACAGACTGGGAAGGTGTTAAGCACCCAGTCTGCCCGACCCTAAGGTCGGTCTCCTTTTGTTTGACCAAAGTTTGTTTGTACCCTACTAACTAGTCCTAAATCTAGGTCACTGAAAACCCTAAACTATGTATCTGAGCATGACATGTGAAAATCCTAAACCAAGTGTCTAAATTATGCTAGCTAGGTTATAGTGCAAATAATGAAATGATTACGCTAATTAAAAATTAAAAACCCTAAATGATTTAATTAATGTATTATGAGTCTTAGATTAAGTTAATTAAATAAGCCTAGACTGAGGATATGTTGAGCAATTTGTGAAACCCTAAATTGAACTAACTCGATTAATTAAGCCTAACCTAGATGGACGATTAATGAATTTATGAAATCCTAAATTGAATTAATTAAAATGATTAATCATAATCCCTAATAATTTGTGAAATGAATTATTGCAATCCTAATCAATCTATTAATCTAACAGGTAAAAATATTTTTAAAGAAAGACAAAAACTTCAATTGAATGGTGAAAGCTATCCAAATCTAACTATTTCAGATGGAAGTTTTGGAAAACTTAATCAATCAAATAATTTAAACAATTAAAACCAAATTTTAAGAGTCAATTAAATGCATTATGAACCTTAATTAATCTAATGAGTCAAGACTTTATTTAATTAAATATTAAAATAATTATTTAATTAACTACCTCAATTTAAGTAAATGGAATCTAACTATTATGTTAAATATACAATGGTTGTAAATGTCCCACATGGTGATATGAGTGAGAAGTGGACAAAATATGAATACTAGCTAACCTACATGCATGAGGAAAATGAATTGATTTAAACAAAAAATAAAATAAAATAAATCATCAAGTATCAAAAACATGTTAATAAACACGAAGCATGGCAAACATGACATTGACTAACCTATCTAAATCTAATGATTATCAATATGGCAAGATATCCAAATCTAAATTAAATACACAATTAATTCTAAAAGGATCCACTATTTGAGATAAAAAGAAATGGACCAAAACGGGTTCATTTTTATCAACCCGAAAACCTAAAAAACGCACCTAATGCTATGAGCCGGTTTGAGGGGGGCCAGCCACGCCCTTGTCTCAAATCCCAACGCTATAAGTATAGCCCTTCCTCTCTTCCAAAAGTGGAGGAAAAAAAATTGAGAATTTGGGAGAGAGGATGGCCCCATCAAGGTTTTGGCTAACTTCTTCCCTCTAAAATCAAATATTCTTCAAGTCTAAAAGTTTAACGCATTAATCCTTCCTTGAACCGGGAGATCTAGTTTGGTTCGGTTCGGTTCGATTTGGGGCTTGAAGCACAAGGGTTATCTCCCCTTGTTTCTTGATTAAAGCTGGGTTTAAGGTATTTTTCTTCTCCCAATTACAATTTAGAACTAGTTTATCTGATTCAATAGATTAGGTTTAATTAGTTTCAATTCGGTTTAATGTGATTTATTAGATATAAATTGGTTTATTCCGATTCAATTAGGTGTATTTAGGTTTAATTGGTTCATTTAGATTAATTAGGTTTAATTAGCTTTAATTTAGTCTAGTATGGCTTATTAAACATGAATTATTTGATTCCGGTTTAATTGGGTTTATCTTGCTTTAATTGGGTTCAATATAGTTTGATTTGGGTCATTGGGTCCAATCCATTGTTTTTTCTAATTCGTTTTATTTTTCATTTTAATTTGTTTTGCTTTCTTTTATTGTTATATCTTTATTCAATTAATCGGTTTCATTTGTGAGTTTTATTCCCCTTCTGAAGAGGAGGACGATGAGAGAGGAAGAGGAGAGATTGGAAACTGGGCCAGAATTTTTTGACCCTACCGGAGGCCGGCCGCCGGATAGAAGTAAACAACGGCTGATCACTAATTTCTGGAGCCTTGCTCCCAACCATGGCTATGCGCCAGTAGAGAAGACCGATAGGGTCACGGAACCTAGAGAAAGAGTGCCTGAGGAGTTCAGGCCTCTGGAGGGTGCAGCAATGGGGGGACAACGACCTGGAGGAGAGGCTGAAGGTCGTCGATCCTATGTTGCTGTGTCAAAGAAGGTACTGCCAGATGTGGATGACCTTCCAGAGCCTATCTGCGTTGGGCCTCTGACCAAGGTGGTGGTACCACAAGAGGCCTATGAAGAGAAGCTTGAAAAGTTCTCTTTTTCCCCGATTGGAAGGGTGAATTTCAGGTTCATCTCCATGGATGATATCCGTCGTGACTCGGCAAAGTTATGGAACTTGAAGGGGAAGGTTAACCTTGATCCTAGGGAAGGGTTTCATTCTCTTCCGCTTTGAGAGGGAGGGGGATATGTCATCGGTATGGAGGCGAGGACCCATAAAAGTTGGGAATTAGGTGATCAGATTTCAGAGGTGGAGGCCAGAATTTAGTATCCATGATAATCACACCCAAACTAAACTAGTCTGGGTTCGTTTCCCTGAGCTCCCTATGGAGTACTGGCATGAAAAAATCCTTCTGACAATGGCCAAAGCCGCAGGGAGGCCTGTAGCCTTGGATCGCAGAACATTGAATGGCACCGTGGCAACTATGCCAGAGTCCTCGTTGAGGTCGATTTGGTCGGATCCAAGGTGGAGGAGATCCAAGTGGAATGAAGGAAACCTGGTACAGACATAATTTTCTAGTTCAAACAGCGGGTGATGGATGAGGACGATCTCTCAAGATGCACCTTATGTAAGAAACTGGGCCATTTGGCCAACCAATGCCAAGATAAGAGGGACGAAAGAAGGTCTGTTGCCCAGAATAATGGCAGCTTTGTCAGAGATGACCATGTGCATGGTAGCCTCGCCGGAGGTGGGAGAGAAGGGTCGACTGCAAAAGCTGCCAGCCCCAGTCGTGTGAGAAGTCCCAGATTGGTAGGAGAATATCTCTCTCCTACGGTTATGGAAACTGTGAATGGGGATATGAATTGCCTTGTGGAGGGAGATCTTGTGGTTGATTTAGACCAAAAGAATATTTCCAATTATGGGAATATTCTTTCAAAGGATTTGGGAGGGCCGAATTCAAACACTAATCGGTGCAGGGTGGATATGGAGCCAACTATGGTGGATAATCCATTCGGCGAGGGCGAAAATGGGTCGGACCACATCAATACGGTATTCGAAGGGGAATCTATAGAATCTTTGGAAGGAACCGAGCAGGGAGAGGATGATGCTACTCCAAGGGCTGAAACCCACTTGGAGGAATCTCTTGCAGCTTGGAACTTAAGGCCTTGGCGTAAAATTAACTACCATGGAGGTCATGCTGGTCGTGGAACAACTAGAGGTGGTAGAGGCGGTAGAGGTGAGGAAGGGGTGGTGTCAGAGCATATCGTAAAGGGCTTCCTCCCACCCAGCTGGTGGGAGGTCGTGCTATTGTTCACCATCCAGAGGTTGCTGCTATTGATAATGCGTTAATCCGCGCAGAGGAGGTGGCAACTAGGAAGGGAAAAGCTATTATGGAAAAGGAGCAGACAGCTAAGTCGGCTCATCAGACCCATATCAAAAAGTGACATTATGAAGCTGCTCTTCTAGAATATCAGAGGTATGAAGAAGGCTTCTGGTAAGAGCGCCTTACATGTCCTTATGAAAGAGAAGGATCCTGATATTCTTTGCATTGTGGAGCCAATGATCGAGGTAACTAATTTCCTTAATTTATTCTTTAATAGATTGGGATTCTGTTGCAATTTTATTCATAATATCCGGGTCGGAAAGGTCCCAAACTTATGGATAGTTTGGAAGAGGAATTTAAATATTCCTACAATTATTGCTAAGTCAAAGCAGCATATTTCGGTTACTATTACGTGGGACTCAATTACTACTCAGATCTCTTTCGTTCATGCGAGTAGCTTTCGAGCTGAAAGAAGATCTTTGTGGATGAATTTGATGGCTGATTCTCCTCAGTTCCCTACTCCATGGGCAATAATGGGTGACTTTAATGCAACCTTGCAATCTCATGAGAAGAGAGGGTCGGGCAACTTTAGTATGGGGTCGGCAGCTGAATTTGGAGCCATGGTTGATGCTGGTGCAATGGGTCAATTGCCTTCTTCTGGAATGAAGTTTACTTGGTCCAACAATCGCCGCAGAGGTAATGTTCACGCAGTGTTGGATAGAAGCTTCTGTAATTACGAATGGATATCTCGATTTCAGGACTGTGCTCAAACGGTCCTTGATAGAATTGCCTCGGATCGTGCCCCTATTATGGTCACTTCAGCCATGTCTCAGAGACCGACTAATGCCCCTTTTCGGTTTCACAAATTTTGGATAGATCATACAGATTTTGAGAATGTGGTTAACTCATCTTGGAGTGAATGGATTTCAGAGAACCCTATCTTTGTCCTCATGCTCAAGCTGAAAAAATTAAAAGAAGTTTTAAAAAATTGGGCTAAGACCTCCTTTCCAAACATTAATAGAGCTCTTGAAGATGCAAAAAAAAAACTTAAAGCAGGTGCAGCTAGACATTGAAGCCAACGGGTTAGATGACCACTCTTTTGCTAGGGAAGCTGATGCAAAAACTTCATTGATTAAAGCCTTGGATTTGCATGAAAAGCTATGGGCGGAAAAGGCTAAAATCATATGGATGAAGTAGGGGGACAGGAATTCTAGATTCTTCCATTTGTCTGCAAAAATGAGAAGAATTAGAAATACCATTAGATGCCTCAAGAAACAAGATGGGACCATTGTGGAAGGTCGCGACCAGCTGGGAGACTACATTGTGCAATTTTATGAGGATTTCCACAAAGCCACCCCAACTATAGATCATGTGGACCTTCTTGACTCCATTCCCACGGTTCTTCAACAAAACGACATTTTTTTCTTGGATTCTATCCCGGGTAATGAAGAGATAAAGAAGGCAATATGGGAGCTCGACCCAGACAGCTCTCCAGGACCAGATGGCTTTACAGGAGTTTTTTTTAGGAGATGCTGGAATATTGTTGAAAGGGAGGTATGTTCTACAACTCGCCATTTCTTTAGTTCTAGTCAAATGCCTAGAGGGATAAACAACAATTTCTTGGTGCTGATACCTAAAGTGGAAGGTGCTTCCTCTCTGGACAAATTCCACCCCTTATGCATGGGGAATTTTTTTTTGCAAGGTTATATCAAAAGTGATGGCTATGAGACTTGAAAAGTTCCTTCCTCGTCTGATTTCAGAAGAGCAGGGGGCTTTTCAAAAAGGGAAGTTAATTCACTCGAACATCAGTCTGGCATCAGAGCTTGCTAATATGATGTTTGCTTCTACAAGAAGGGGTGGTCTTGGCCTTAAAATTGACATTAAAAAAGCTTATGACACTATTTCATGGCATTTCCTGTTTCTGGTACTTCGTAAGTTTGGCTTCTTTGAGAAATGGGTTACATGGCTGCATCAGATATTGATATCGACTAAGATATCAATTATGGTCAATGGGGGCTTGCAGGGGTACTTTGATGTCGAGAGAGGCTTAAGACAAGGGGACCCTATCTCTCCTTTACTCTTTATTATTGCGGAAGAAGTTTTGTCCAGAGGGCTTAAGTCCTTGATTCACATGAATAAATTGAAGCCGCTTCAGGGTCCAAGAGGCGTCCCTACCCCTAGTCATATTCTCTTCGCAAATGACATATTTATCTTCACCAATGCCAATATGAGGTATGTTAGAAATTTAAAAGAATTTTTGCTTAAATGTCAGGAATTTTCAGGCCAATGTATGAGCTTAGAAAAAAGAAAACTCTTCCTGGGAAAAACCCCTCTTGCCAGGAAGCAGTGCATCTCTGACATTCTGGGCATCCCGGTTGTAATTTCCCTACAAAATATCTTGGAGTGAAAATTTTCAAGGGAAGAATAAAGAAGGAGGCCTTGTTTTCGATCATGGACAAGGTTAAGAGTAGACTGGTAGGTTGGAAAGGCAAACTCTTGTCAATGGCGGGGAGGGTGGAATTGGTAAAAACGGTTATCTCTGGAATGCCTACCCATAGTTTCTCAGTTTACTGGTGGCCTACATCCCTCATTTCTCTAATGGAGAGATGGATGAGGAATTTTATATGGACAGGGGAGATTGACACAGTGAGGTCGATCACTGTCAAGTGGGACACCTTGTGCAAGCCAAAGGTGGAAGGGGGTTTGGGAATAAGGAGGCTTAGAGATTTTAACAAGGCCATGCTCTGCAAACTTGTCTGGAGAATGAGAAAGGAGAAATCTGCTGCTGCTTCTTTTCTCAGAGCTAGGTTTGTCAAGAAAGATGGAAGAACTCTTAGAGGTTGTCGCCCCTCCTCAATTGCCTCAGGAATCAAAAAAATGTGGAGTTTTGTGGACGACAAGGAAAGATGGATTATTGGTAATGGTCACCTTGCTAATTTTTGGAAGGATAAATGGTGGGGACAGAGATCTATAATGGAGGAGATCAACTTAGATAATTCCTGTTCTCTAATCACTTCTGCAACAGTGGGAGATTTTATTAGAGAGGGACAATGGCATCTTCCAGAGGTAAATGCTCCTTTGCTTAAGCAGATTTTTAATCAGATAAAAAAGATTAAAATTCCCTGTCTGCAGACGGAAGATGTAAGCGTTTGGTCTTTAACGCCTATGGGAAATTTCTCCACGGCATCAGCTTGGGAGGTCATCAGAAAGGAGTCGCCTAAGGTGCCCTGGGCCTCGTTAATTTGGCAAAAGGACTTACCCCCTAGATATTCTACTTTTGGATGGTGGTTGGTTCACTGTAAGCTTCCTACAGACGAGATCATTAAAAGCAAAGGTGTCTACTTGGCCTCTTGCTATCATCTCTGTGGGATGGCCGAAGAAAATATCGATCATACTTTTCTTCAGTGCCCCTTCTCTATTTCTATATGGGAAAAAAATTTTAACTGGTTTGGGATTCAGTGGAAAAATCAGGTGTCGATTGCTAGCTTCCTGCTATGGTGGAAGAGAAGAGCTACTGGCCTCAATGTTAAAAAGCCATGGAAGATGGGAGTTCTGATAATTACTTATCATCTATGGTAGGAGAGAAATCAAAGAAGGCATGAGGCTAAGGCAAGATAGGCTAAATTTATTTTTGAATCCATCAGACAGGAGCTGATTCTATGTCATGGCGGTTCATGCAAAGAGGTTAAGGCAGTTTCATATGTTATATGCTGCAGGAAACTGGGTTTATCGATTAGTCCCTCAGATTCTTCTCCACCTCTTGAGGTGCACTGGTGTAGACCAGCCCCTGGTTGGATAAAGATCAATGTGGATGGCAGTTCCTTGGGTAACCCTGGTAAAGCTGGAGCAGGTGGTGTGCTGTGAAACAGTGAAGGCCAGGTTTGTGACTCTTTTAGCATTTTCCTGGGTATTAAGAAGATATACGAGGCTGAGTTTGAAGTGGTATTGGAAGGGATTTCAATGGCGCAGGCTCATAATGCGACACGTGTGTGGATAGAATCAGACTCGGCGTCTGTGGTGTCTGTGATTCAACGAAGGCAAATCCACTGGTTTGCTCTCCAAAAATGGATTTCTTTTCTTCATTATTGGGAATCCATTTCTTGGAAAATAACTCACTGCTTCCGGGAAGCTAACCCCATTGCAGATTTTCTAGCTAAAAAGGCCTCTAAAGCTGGATTGTTTGAGATTTTGGTGGTATTTCCTAATAGCATTGTAGCAGAGCTTGAGAATGATGGTGCGAATATCCACAGATTTAGATTCTGCTAGGACGCTTGCTTGCTTTCTCTGCTGATGGCTTTACCGAAGGTGGAGACAGCAAGTTGGCCTAGTGGCTTCAGCCGTATTTTTCTTTTTTTCTCTCCTATTTGGATGTTTTTTCCTTCTTAATAAAATTACCCTGTTACAAAAAAAAAAAAAAAAAAATCGGTTTCATTTGTGGCTTAATATACTCACTCAATAAGTAGGTTTGATTTGATCTATTTTTGATTTATTTTTGTTCTTTAGACATAAACCCTTAGATTAGGATCTCCCTTCTCTTTATCTCTTCCCCCAGCTCTTCTTCCTTTCTTTCTTCTTTTTCCCTGTAGCAGAAAACCAGTCCCACCGAACCTCCTTTTTTTCTTCTTCTTCTTCTTCTTCTTCTCATATTCTCCCCCTCTTCTTCTTCTTCGGTCTCGCCTGCTCAGGAGACGTTTCCACCCATGACACCTCCTTTTCTCTTGGGTTCCGGTGATGATCTGCTAGGACCTCGCGAACCTCCTGAACCATTAGCCCACTCTTCCACTATGTCCACTGCTCTGACCTGCAATCGATCTCCATTGTTGGCTCTCTCCTCTTCTATGCTTCCTTCTCCATCGACTACTGGTCCGGTGAGCTTTTCTTCCCCCTGCTCCCGGATCGGTTTACTGGACCTCTCCCTCTCCTCCGCTGACGTTGCTTGACCGGCAACTATTCTTTCCCTTTTCCTGCCCCTCCTTTCTACAACTGAAACCCACCTCTTCTCCTTCTCTCATTCTTCTTTTTCTCTTCTTCTTCCCTGCTGCCGCAACTAATAACCAGCAGCCATTGAACCTCTTCTCCTATCTCTTCTTCCTTTCCTTCTTCTTCTTCTTCTTCTTCTTCTTCTTCCTTTTCCCTTCCTCTTATAGTCCCTGCTGTAAACCCTTGTGCCATTTCCTCCCTCCAGAGCCACGGATCGCCGTTGGAGCTTGCCTTTGCCTTCTTGCTGCCTACCGTGCTTCACGGCCTTCGCCAAAACCCTTGCAGTCTCGCTCATTCAGGATAGATTCTCAGGCGAAGCTTGCAGTCGTGGTGAAGGTGATAGGTCGAACAGGGTCCAGGGGTCAGGTGACCTAGGTGAGGGTCAAGTTTCTGGATGACTAGAACCGTCTTATTATGAGGAATGTGAAGGGACCTGTCAAGGAGGGAGATACTCTCACCCTGCTTGAGTCTGAAAGAGAAGCACGGAGGTTGCGTTGAGTGCTGGTTCTTCACTGTTAAAGTTTTGACTTATTTCTTCATATTGTCTCAGCTCCTGCTAGGGTTTAGTTGGATTTTTGTGATTATGGAAACTCTTGGAAATCGAATCTCCAGAGCATCGGTATTGAACTTGTAATGAGGCTGGGTCACTCCAGTCAGAGTTTTTAAGTGACTTTTTTTTAGGAATTCTTTTTTTTTTTTTTTTTCTGCACGACAAAAAAAACTATCCTCACCTTCATTTTCTCATAGTCCGAACTCATCCTCCCCCTCTTTTCTCCATAACTGAAATCATCTCTTACTTCTTCCCACTTACCTTTCTCCATAACTGAAGTCTGAACCACTATGCTCCCATCTCCTTCCCTTTGCCAAAATCCATCTCTAGTCCATCGTCTTCTCTTCTTTTTCCTATTTTATTTTCTTTTTTTTTTATTATTATTTCTTTAATTTGCTGACTAAATACTCCATATTTGTAATACCCACAACCTGTTATTTCATTTATGTTTTCTATGTGGAATCTTCCCCTCCTTTTGTTCTTTATTTTTCTTTTATCCATTTTTGGTTTGATTTTCATTTTATTTTCCTCTTAATACCCTTGGAAAAAATAGCGTCATCAATGGGCAACTTCTTATGCATCACGCACAACCAAAAGTTGATTGTCTTGGTTGCAAAAATATCCCCCAAACCATGGAGCACCAAGGGACCTTCGGGTTATGCTTCCTAATCTCATCCCAAGCCGAAAAAGAAGAGAAGGCACCCAACGTTGTACAATTCCAAACACACCTATCCTTCATGTCAAGTTGAGGCAATCTAGGGCCGCTTCAAAACATTGTTTAAGTGGAGGAAAGCAAACAGCAGGAATTTCCTAGTGATGGTTATTAATAAAATTAGCCACCTTCAAAGAAGAGCCTTCAATTATATCAGAATCTATTCCACAATTCTCAATAATTGACTTGTCTCCAAGCCAATTTTCATTCCAAAGTCTAATATCCTTCCCATTCCCTACAATCCATTGCCCCACGCTTTGAATAAAATTCCAAACTTTATGAAGACCTGGCCAAATAGAAGAGGACTTAGGATTCCCTAAAATTTCCATTGCTAAGAAATCAAGCCTTAAAATCCCCACTCATCCCTAAGGTTCCATGCTTAATGATCCACAGTTGCTTACAAAGAAATGGTTTATTGATGTCTCAAAGTCAACGAATCCCCAACCCACCTTCCTCCCTATGCTTGCAAACTTGATCCCAATTAACTGTCATAGCCTTAGACCTATCCACATATCCTGTCTAGATCAAGTTCCTCATCCATTTTTCCGTAAGGGTGATAAATGAGTTTGGCCACCAATATACTGACAAGCTGTGAACAGGCATATCCAGCATCAGAGAGCGCACCAATTGAATTCTTCCGTCCATAGAGAGAAGTTTTTCTTTCCAACTCAACATATGCTCTTTCACCTTATCCACAATAGATAACAAAAATTGCTTCTTTACCCTGCCTTTGAAAATTTCAACCCCAAAGTACTTCATAAGAAAGTTGGAAATAGGAATACCCAATGCATCTGAAATAGCTCTCATTCGAGTAGGGATGATCTTCCCCATAAAGAGCTTACTTTTTTCAAGATTAACATGCTACCCAGAGAAGTCTTGATGCTTCCTCAGAAAGAAATTTAGATTTCTAACATATTTTATAGATGCATTCATAAAAATAAATATGTCATCAACAAACAATAGGCGAATAGGCATCAACTCACCTCTAGGGCCCTGAAGAGCCTTGATTTTTCTATCACAAACCAGCCTACTCAGACCTCTGCATAAAACCTCTTCAGCAAGAATGAAAAGAACTGGAGACCCTGGGTCCCCTTGCTGAAGACCTCTCTCCACATTAAAGTACCCACATGACCTCCATTCAAGAGAATTGAAATTTTGACAAGCAAAGTATCTGATAAATCAAGTTCACCCATTTTTCACACACGTATAATAAATCCCCATGAAATGGCATCAAATGCCTTCTAAATATCTATCTTAACTCCCATTTCCCCTCCTCTGGTAGTTGTGAACATCACATTTTCCATTTCCAAAGCCAAACCAATGTTTGTGTGTATCACTTTCCCTTTTTGGAATGCTCCTTGCTCTTCTGATATCAGTCCAGGAAAGAGAAATGACATCCCTGTAGCTACTATTTTTTATATCACTTTACATTAAAAAAAACTCCCCATGCAGAGAGGGCAGAATTTATCAAGACTAGAAGCACCATCAACTTTGGGAATTAATGCAAGAAAGTTATTATTAATACTTGTAGACATCTTCCCTTTGAGAAAAAACTCTCTTAATTGCATGAGTAAAGTTATCATCCACCACCTCCCAGCAATGACGGAAAAAGTAACCTAGGAAACATCTAGATCTGGGGAGTTGTTCAAGTCCAGGTCCCAAACAGCCTTCTTGATTTTCACTACGCCAAGGATCATATCCAAACTAAACTTGTCTACCCCATCCACTAATGTAGGAATTGCATCTAAAAGCTCCAAGTAATCAATAGTTGGCATGCTCTTATGGAAGGCTTCAAAATACTCAATCAGGTAGACCGCTATCCCATCTCTATCGCAGATCTTTGACCCATCAGGCTTTTGCACCAGTCTGATGGTGTTTCTTTCCCTTCTAATCTTTGTATAGTTCAATGCAATCAAGTAGGCTATTTTTGCATCAGCCACCTTCCTAAATAAGATTTCATCCATCCCTGAAGTGTCAATTTCCTCATGTACCATAGCCAAGGCCTCTCTTTAGTTTTAATCAGCTCTAATTCAAAGTTGGGGAAAACCTGTCAAGACCAAACCCAAATAACTGGCTTAAGCTTCTTAAGTGTATGGACTAAAACATAAGCACCTGAACCAAATATGCTCTATGACCATACATCTTTAACCACCTGAAGAAAAGATTGTTCATCTATCCAGAACTTATGCATCTGGAAGGGGCAATTACTTGGCTTTGGGCAAGCCTCAGAGACGACCAAAATCAGGCAATGATTAGAGAGATCTCGCTAGAGAACTGTTTGAGCACAGTCCTGAAAGTGATTCAACCAGGCTTCATTAAAAAGACCCCTGTACAGAATTGCAAACACATTCCCCCCTCTCCTATTGTTAGGCCATTTGAACTTTGGCCCTTGAGACAGAAGTTGGATCATTGAGCAGGTATCTATCATGGCGTCAAATTCAGCAACTGATCCCATACTGAAGGCACCCAGACCTCTCTTCTCATGCGATGCAAGTGTGGCGTTGAAGCCCCCAACCATAAGCCATGGATCAGCCCTCACTGGAACCGAAGCAAGCTGAATCGATAACTCCCTCCAAGCTGAATCAATAACTCCCTCCTTTTCACTCTAAGAAGGGAGCATAGAAGAGGAGAGAGCCAACAGTGGAGATCGATTGTAGGTCGGAGCAATGGATCGGCGGCAGATCCATGGTCGATCTGACCTTGTGAACATAACGGAAGAGTGGGCTAACGGTTCAGGACGTCTGCGAGGTCCCAGCAGATCATCACCGGAACCCAAGAGATGGGAGAGGGAAGAGAAAAGGAGGCGTCATGGGTGGAAACGTCTCCCGAGCAGGCGAGACCAAAGAAGAAGAAGAGAGGGAGAAGATGAGAAGAAGAAGAAGAAGAAAAATAGGAGGTTTGGTGGGACTGGTTTGCTGCTACAAGGAAAAAGAAGAAAGAAAGGAAGAAGAGCTGGGGAAGAGATACAGAGAAGGAAGATCCTAATCTAAGGGTTTATGTCTAAAGAACAAAAATAAATCAAAAATAGATCAAATCAAACCTACTTATTGAGTGAGTATATTAAGCCACAAATGAAACCGATTAATTGAATAAAGATATAACAATAAAAGAAAGCAAAACAAATTAAAATGAAAAATAAAACGAATTAGCAAAAACAATGGATTGGACCCAATGACCCAAATCAAACTATATTGAACCCAATTAAAGCAAGATAAACCCAATTAAACCGGAATCAACTAATTCACGTTTAATAAACCATACTAGACCAAATTAAAGCTAATTAAACCTAATTAATCTAAATGAACCAATTAAACCTAAATAAACCTAATTGAATCGGAATAAACCAATTTATATCTGATAAATCACAATAAACCGAATTGAAACTAATTAAACCTAATCTATTGAATCAGATAAACTAGTTCTAAATTGTAATTGGGAGAAGAAAAATACCTTAAACCCGGCTTTAATCAAGAAACAAGGGGAGATAACCCTTGTGCTTCAAGCCCCAAATCGAACCAAACCGGACTAGATTTCCAGGCTCAAGTAAGGATTAATGCGTTAAACTTTTAGACTTGGAGAATATTTGATTTTAGAGGGAAGAAGTTAGCCAAAACCTTGATGGGGCCATCCTCTCTCCAAATTCTCAATTTTTTCTCCTCCACTTTTGGAAGAGAGGAAGGGCTATACTTATAGCGTTTGGATTTGAGACAATTCTCACTTATTTCTGATGTGGGACTAAAAAACTAGAGAGAATTGTCCAAAAATGCTCGCTTTTGGACAAAGGGGATTGGGCACCATGTGGCACTCCTTGGTTGCTCGGAATGGAATCTGATACCGAACTTTGGTGTCAACTTTCGGGGGTCATATCTTTCAAACCGTTAGCCAGAATTCGACGTGTAATATATCGTTAGAAAGCTCAGTCCGAGCACTATCGAATGATGTGAGACACGGTTGTGGTCTTGGCCGAGGACCTTTACAAATGTATGCATAGAGTAGGGACCCGGATCATATAATGAAAGAGAGAATCGAGCGTCGATTCGCATAGTTCTCACATCAAAGTGTAATGTCCGACCTGAGGGGACAAACAACAATAATCCACAACATCAAATTCTAATTTTTGAAGACATTTTCTCTTGAAAGTTTATAGGAAAAAAAAATGGTCATTTTCTACTCTAAGCTCAAAATTCTCCAAGTCTAAATTGTCCAACATGTAATTCTTCTTGTGTCATCATCGCCGGGGGGTGACAAAATTAGGTGTCTACAGGAGGACAAAAAACAGACTTTCACTCACCTTTGGCATTGCCATCAGCAAGCAAGAGCCCGAAAAAGACCTCTAACCACTTCAACCGACAACTAAGAAATTATGAGGTTATAGAAATCGAATTCTTGGAAGTCTATTGGCATCCAAATCCAAGTCTATTCTGACTAACGGAGGCTAGGACAGAATACATAAATGACTCTTGATCTATTTTTTGCTTTTTGTGCTTTATCAAATTTTTTTTTTTTTTTTAAATAGAAACAAGCTCCACAAATGATATCAAATGCAACCAAAATCATTTTTGTGAACAAAAATCAAAAAGAAAAATGATACCAAAGAGTGCCTAATTTCTTGTTTGATTGGTGTAGCAATTTTGATCATATGGAGCCAAATGTTGAATTTTGAACTCAGATTCAAGCATATAGCTTCCCATGTTTTATTAAGTTCACTTGTATTTTAGATGCCCAATTCTTTCAAAGAAAATACAGATTGCACTGGATTTTTAAAGATTTATTATGCCACATAGCCAATCCCATTTTGACTGTGACTTAACTTTTGGGCTCTACTTGTACGCAAATTTCAGCTCTATCCAATTTTCCATGTGATAGATATTTATGGCAATCTAAAGATATAAACTGCTTAACAACTAAAACATCTCCCATGGTTTATAAATATGCATGTAGAAAACTATTTCTCCTCCCCTCCCCACCCCCCCCCTCCAAAAAAAAATTCTTTTCTACCCTTGCATTTCAACTAAATTCCAGTGCCAACTAAATGATTACAATCAGACTCAATCTTCCAAGAAATTTTTTGCATATTCCAAATAGCAAGGTAATCAGTCTGATGCAGATTGCTTATTTTGAGCATTCAAAGCTCTCTTATTATCCATTCAAAAGCTAGTAACTACATCTTTGAGTATACTCCTTAACAAGCTTTGCAAATGATGAGGACTTGATCTCTAGCAATCTGGTTGGTGAATCATATTCCACTATATGGCCTGCTTAAGATAAGAAGACATGTCAATCTGATAATGTAAACACTAGAAAAGGATGAGAAGATGTATTACCAAGCTCAATTGAACCCATTTGAGTGTGGTGTACTATAACTAGCTACTAACCATCATCAAGAAGAAGGACCATATTGACATCAAGAATCGATGTTATCCTATGTGCAATTGTGATGATAGTAGTTCCTGAGAAGTGTTGACTAAGTGTTTTCTGAATCAGATAGTCAGTTGCAGTATCCACTGATGCAGTAGCTTCATCAAGTACTAACACTTTACTTCTCTTAAGTAATACCCGCCCTAAACACACTAGCTGCCTTTGACCTATGCTCCAGTTCTCTCCATTCTCAGTCACTGCCACAACGACCAAATAAAAATGCGTTAGCTATCCAGGATCTTATTTTCAGTAACTTTAAAAGTTAGATATACCAAATACACTTGTGCATGGATAAATTAATGTTGAGCAACTTTGGTACATAATGAATAGGAGAAGAAATCAACCTGTAGAGTCGAGCTTCTGTTCCTTCTTTCTAATATCATCACCAAGTTGACATCTATCTAAAGCCTAAGACAACAAAAGTCCATATCAACTTACTACCTTGGTTAATTATTCAAGATTACATAGAACTAAAAATTAAAGGTGAGCTAAGTAAAAGATGAAATTTTAAAGCATAGGCTATGAGTGGAAATGGAAAATACAGAAATTAAAATAATGCACTTCCTAGGTTCCAATTAAGAGAACCTCTTAATTCTAACATGGCTAAAGATGATCGAATGCATCCTATAAAATGATTTCAATGTCTCAATAGAAAGGATTTAAAAAGTTTAAAAAGAAAAAACAATAAAAAGAAGATCACAAGAAAAGAGCTCATAGAGATATATGTCCCAACCAATCAATTATGGTATGTTTTTCTTATATGAAAATCATTAATAAGAAGATGAGTTCATCGTTTATTGATGATTAAACATTATTCATCAAATAGAAAGAAGAAAAAATTCCCACCTCCCAGATCTGTTCATCAGTGTATTCTTCAAGTGGGTCAAGATTGCTTCTTAGTGTACCCTCAAACATTATTGGGTCTTGTGGGATGATGCTTAATCTTGACCGCAAGTCATAAAGACCAATCTTAGAGATGTCGATACTATCTATCAAAATCTGACCACTTGTAGGTTCAAGCATGCGAAAAAGAGCTTGTATGAGAGTTGATTTACCACTTCCTGTTCTCCCAACAATGCCAATCTTCATCCCCCCAGGAAAAGTGCATGTAAGACCTTGCAACACGAAAGGAAGTTGTGGGGCATATCGGACCTACATACATATTAATCGTATCAAGAAGCATAGCAAAATTCCACCAAAGAAGAAGACCTGCCTAACAATATTAAGCTTCAAAGGATCTATTCCATAAAAGAAGGAAATAAGTTAGTATATAAATCAAAGAGGAATCTAGGTTGGGGATTACATGCAAATCAACAATATCAACTTTTCCTTCTGATGGCCATTCATATTCTGGCTTATTTTCTTCTATCAATAGAGGGGGTTCACTAGCAATGCAAGTATACTGCAGTATTCTCTCAATAGATATAATTTTATTCTCAAGACTGCAAAGATCCCATATGACCCCATACATACTGAAGCCAAGCCCATATGTGACTGCTAAACCCATAACACCTTCAAGAGACAAAAGAGAAGAAAATAAATTCAGAATTATGCTCTTTGTGAGCAAATAATCATGTTTTACCTAAAAAATGATTTTGTAAGATCTCAAGTTCAAGTTTTTACCAGGACTAAGTACTCCCTTCAATATTGACATCAAGAAAATCAAAGAGACGGCATATGTGATGGATGTTAACATATCCATGCGAAAACATAACCACTCCATTGCACCATAGATATGAAATGTGAGCCGAGAATACCCATCCACTAGCTTGAGGTCTGTATCCATAAACCTTTCTTCTTGATTAAAGCACCTAATTGTGGTTGAACTAAACTTGATTCAGTAAAATGTTGTATGATTGGAGCATGGCATACTCCGACCAACCGTGAAAGTTCTCGTGCTGTAGATGTGTAGTATTGCTACAAGTCAAAGTTCATAAAAAAAATATATTAAAAAAAAATATTACAATGCAAAAGAATAAATGTTTGAATGAAAGTACAGCTAGTGCGAAATTGATGCAGTATTTTTTTCTCATGAGGGATTTCTTAACATGATCTGCTTACATTTATATGGCTAATTGTGAGAGAAAAATCATTGATGAAAGTGTAGGAAAATACTTCATTATATCTTATTTTATTTAGTTGATCTCTTTTTAATAATTGTTGTTTTCAGTTTTAATTAGAAATTGATCAATTATATACACTTCTTGTATGTTGAAAATGTCCTTAAATTTTTATTAATGAGTTCTTTAATAAAAAAAAAAAATTTACTTAACATATGTGTATGCGTGTGTATCCAAGATTGTGTGACATCTATTTTCTTTTTCTTTTTTTCGTACTAACTTTTTAATCAGGTTATAGCTTTCAAATCTAATTAATAACTACATATGTCCATATTCAATTTTTTTTCCAAATCTAAATTAATTTGCTAATGATGGGCTGGACAATATGAAAAAAATGTATCCCATGGGCTTCCAAATCTAAATTATTGCTAATTTGCTAATTTGCTAACTAGGTACTTTAGTTACGCTATGCTCAGTCTTGTGTTCTTATTATAAAATGTATCCCATGGGCTTCACACTTGACAGAAAAAAAAAAAGAAGTATGGATGTAAAGGAAAGATCGAAAGAAATAACGGAAGTGGAAAAGAAGATGGAAAGAAAAAAAGAGAATTTGAAACGAAAGATGGAAAGGAAAGACGAAAAATATTTTTCTATTGAAAATTAACAACTAATTAAGAATGTAGCGAGTTGAGATTGTAGGGAACCGATTATGAGTGGTGAGAAAAGCTCTGGGGTGGAAGCTCACCGCTTGGGGGCTGCCCACTACCCCGATGGAGCTTCCCAGATTGCTCAGGGTCGGCAACCTCTGATTACTGATTTGTTGAGGCCTGTAATGGTGAATACGGTGGCAGAAACCAAAAACTCAGAGGAAAGACCTGCTGCACCTCCCCCAAAATCCAAGCCCTCCTTCTTAACAGTGGTGGGTAGAGGATTGCCTGAAGTGGATGACCTCCCTGAACCTATTCACGTAGGATCCTTAACCAAGGTAGTTATCCCTCTGGATGCATGTGTGATGCAGTTGCACGATGGACTTAAAAAAAAAAACTTTTGATTTGATTTGATTTTGTTTTAGAAATAATTTCCTATGAAATTAGCTAACTTCTAATTTTAGATTAGTTTCCATTTTCAAGTAGTTTCCATTAATTATTTGATTTTTCCTTTATATTAATCATGTAATAGAGAAGAACTCAGTTTTAGATTTTGAAACCATGGCTGCAGATTCCCCCTTCTTCTTTCTCTGAAATTTTCCCATCTCTTCTCTTCCATTCTTTTACTTCCCCTTTATTTCTTCTCCTTCTTTTAAATTTCTGGATTTTCTTCCCTTACCCTGTTCTGGGCAACATTACCATATCTGAAAGGAGGCGTCACTGCAGCTTTGTCTCCAATTGATTGACTCTAGGATTTGGGTCGAAGGTAGCCTATACCTAGGCAACTTACCCCTTGGAGTTTCTGATCTTACGTATCTTCTATGGTGAGAAATCAGGACAACAAACAGACTGAACCCTAGCTTCCACCAGATTCAGTTGCAGGTTTCACTACGGGTCTGATTAGGAGCTTTTGAGGCTTGTCGAACTTGGATCTACACTCCTCTTGCTGCTACGATCCATTCCCGGAAACCTGAGGTCGAGATTTTCTGTCCAAATCCTTCTTGTTCTACCGCCAGCCCTCCTCTCTTAGCACTGGTTCAGTTTATCGTGGAGAAGAAGAAGATCAGTTTTTAAAATTACTAGCTGGACTTTATTTCAGGTTATACTCCATTTGTTTAAAAATTCAGAATAAGCCCTTATATTAAAGTTTTTAGTTCTAGAACTACCCAGCTGCCAAATAATTATTTCTAAGGCCCTGCTTGTTCCTAAATTTACAAGATTGCCCCCCAACCATTAAATTTTAGATTTTTAGTTACTTTGTGGGCCCTAAGTGATCCGATTCCAACTTTTGGAACCCGGATCTGCATCAAGTGGTATCAGAGCAAATTTTTCTGCAATTTTCTATCCATGAAAAGTCACATCACCAATGCTGAATTGCACAAATTGTATCGCGAGTTAGCGAAAAACCAACAGAATACTGATGCTAGGCTTGAGAGGACTGCAGGCAAGTTTGATTAGTTTATGGAAGAGATGATTGCCTTTATGAAAAGGTCTGACAAACGAGCTGAAGAAGGATCCTCTACATTACCTCCTTAGCTCAACACTTTATAGATCGAAGATACAGCTCAGATGCAGCAACTTGATCCAGTTGTTCCCCAGGATGTTACCGGGCAATTTTCTGACAGAGATTATGGCATCAAAGTTGAGGTTCCCGAGTTCAGTGATGAAAAGGGACCTGAGGAATTTCTTGACTGGCTTACCAAAGTGGAGAGAATTTTTGCGTATAAGTCTCTTCCAGATGTGAAGAAGTGTGAACTCATCATCACCAAGTTTATTGGATATGCATGTTCATTGTGGGATGATGTACTACATGCAAGGTTTGTCAGAAGACTTGGACCCGTTGCCAATTTGGAGGTCATAAAGCAGATCCTAATAGAAAAATTTGTTCTTCTTAATTATGAAAAGGTAATGTTCCATAAATTACTTAACTTGCAACAAGGGAATAAAGATGTGGATTCCTACACCCTCGAATTCCACAAACTGTCTTCAAGGTGTCGACTTCAGGAAACAGACCAACAACGAGTGATGCGATATATCAGTGGGTTAAGTACTGAGATTCAACTTGAGTTGGCTAACACTGATTTCAGGTATGTTGATGTGGCAGCAGCTCATGCGAAAACAGCTGAAGAGAAGTCCATTTATTGGAAGGGTATGCTCAAGACTTCTTCAGTTTATAGACCTCCACCACGTATGGAGGAAAAGAAGCCTGAAGCTTACAGAGTTGAAGAGAAAAGGTCAGATTTCAACAAGGATAGTGTTGGGGTGAAGAATATCATATGTCATAGTTGTGGCGAGAAGGGTCACTATTCCAACAAATGTCCCAACAGGACTCATTTTGTGAACGTAGCAAAGAAGCAGCCAACAGAGAAGAGTGAAGATGAATCTCATTTATATCCTTATCCCCTCGAGGACGATGATATTATTGATGATGAAGATGAGGATATAGAAGCTCATTCAGCTAGCCTTTCATCTTTTTCGAATAGACTAGTTGATAAGGCTCCTCTCTTCAGACAGAAGGGCACTTTCCTGCGTAGCTCTGACCATACTGATGTTCATGCAATTATTGATACTGGGGCAGAGGCAAATTTTATATCTGCTGAATTTGTTCGAGCACACAACCTTCCACAGAAGCAACTTTTCAAGAAGATTCACGTGCGAGGTTTTGGACCCACAGCTCGAGAAGAGGCCACTGTAGTTGTTCGAGTACACCTACAGTTTGGGCCACTACAGTACCATGTCACCTGCTTGGTCACCTCATTGGCACACTGCGATATTCTTCTAGGGCAACCTTGGCAGCGACATGCAGGCATTCTCTATGATGGCACACAGAACACCATCAAGGTGAAGCAAGGAGGTCGTATGTACTTAATGAGGTCACACGCATTATCAGACATGCCACGTCATCGACTGACTCCTACTCTAGTGACACGTCAGCCTATCCTCCCTCCTCTTGGTGTTATGTTCCCATCTTCTGCTTCGAGATACGTGCCACCTCATCAGCGAGCAACTTACAAAGGTATCTTGGGAGCACGACCTAACTCGACGGAGTCGAGTTCTTTTAAAACCGGGAGAGCTGATGCAGTTGCACGATCGACTTAAAAAAAAAATTTAATTATTTGATTTTTCCTTTATATTAGTCATATAATAGAGAAGAACTCAGTTTTAGATTTTGAAGAATAGAAATTTGACTGAGAGTTTTTTATTTTGAAACCATGGCTGCCGATTCCCCCTTCTTCTTTCTCTGAAATTTTCCCATCTCTTCTCTTCCATTCTTTTACTTCCCCTTTATTTCTTCTCCTTCTTTTAAATTTCTGGTTTTCTTCCCTGACCCTATTCTGGGCAACATTACCATATCTGAAAGGAGGCGTCACTGCAGCTTTGTCTCCAATCGATTGACTCTAGGATTTGGGTCGAAGGTAGCCTATACCTAGGCGACTTACCCCTTGGAGTTTCTAATCTTATGTATCTTCTATGGTGAGAAATCAGGACAACAAACAAACTGAACCCTAGCTTCAGCCAGATTCAGTTGCAGGTTTCACTACAGGTCTGATTAGGAGCTTTTGAGGCTTGTCGAACTTGGGTCTACACTCCTCTTGCTGCTGCGATCCATTCCCAGAAACCTGAGGTCGAGATTTTCTGTCCAAATCCTTCTTGTTCTACCGCCAGCCCTCCTCTCTTAGCACTGGTTCAGTTTATTGTGGAGAAGAAGAAGATCAGTTTTTAAAATTATTGGTTGGACTTTATTTCAAGTTATACTCCCTTTGTTTAAAAATTCAGAATAAGCCCTTATATTAAAATTTTTAGTTCTAGAACTACCCAGCTGCCAAATAATTATTTCTAAGGCCCTGCTTGTTCCTAAATTTACAAGATTGCCCCCCAACCATTAAATTTGAGATTTTTAGTCATTTTTGTGGGCCCTAAGCGATCCGATTCCGACTTTTGGAACCCGGATCCGCATCAATGTGAAAAGAGGCTTGAACGCTTTCATTTTGCCTTAATAGGTAGAGCGAACTTCAGATTTATCTCTTTGGACTCCATTAGAAAGGAGGAGACAGATTCATGAAACTTGAAGGGAAGAGTTTCTCTGTCGGCAATGGAAAAAGATTTATTCTTTTTCAATTTGAACTTGAGATTGATATGTCCTCAATCTGGCGCAGGCACAGAAGTTCTATCAAGGTTGGTAGTTGGTTCGTAAGATTTCAAAAATGGAGACAGGATTTCAACATCCAAGAAAAGCAGACCATTACCAAAATGGTTTGGATCCATTTTCCAGACCTTCCTCTAGAATATTGGCACAAGAAAATTCTCCTTACCATGGCGAAAGCAGTTGGCCGCCCGATGGCCATTGATAGGCACACCCATGCTGCTTCTAAGGGAGGTTTTGCTCGGGTTCAGGTTTAGATGGAAATAGGCATAAGTCGGATTGAGGGAGATCATGTGGAAAAGCGAGTGCCAGGTTCTCAGCATTTGTTCTGGTTCAAGCAACAGATTGTCTATGAAGATAGCCTAGGGCTCTGTAGCTTTTGCAAAAAGACATGCCATTCAGTTGCGGATTGCAGAACAAGAAGCCTTGTAGTGGCAAGGAGGAAGAGCAAAGCACAAGGGGTTCCAGGAGCTATCTATGTGGATGAGTCTGGAAGTTTTGACGGGGAGCCAATCCTCTATGAAGTCACCCAAGAAGTTCCTGACGATGCTTGTAGCGAGGGGGAAGCAAGTGTAGGCGGTGGTGGTCATGCTTCTCACGGCAGTGGTGGTGAAGCTTCTCACGGCGGTGGTGCGGTGCAGACGGCAGTTGCCTCCCAAGAAACAATTCAAGAAAGAAGATCCCCTCAGCCAATCAGTCGATCTCCTTCCATATTGGGAGAGATTGATATTCAAAATTCAAATCTGTTTCCTTATCAAGGAAATATGGGAACTATTGTAATCGTGCTTCCTGCGTCATGGGAGCCAGCAAAGTCCTGGGTCGAATAGATCTCCTGGCCACAGATCTTCTCATGGATCTGAGCACAACTCGCCCCATGCTATGTCTGGGCGGACTTATCTCATGTTTCGAAATCCTTGGGAGATCCAGCTCCTCCATCTCAGTCCCATAACCGCATGCATGACAATGTAATTTCCTCCGTCCCTTCTACGTCCATTCGTGGGGGTGTTGTGGAGGTCCACCACGATGAGATTGAAATGGCTGATAGGCTGGCGGCTACAGATGATTTTGATATGAATAATGCAAGGAGGAAAGAGAAAGGAGCGATCACAGTGGAGCAGACCAGAAGGTCTGATAGCATTGCGATTTTAAAAAAATAATTATGAAGGTCCTCTTCTGGAATGCGAGAGGTTTCAAGAAGGCCTTGGCGCTGATGGCTCTGAGGAAGATTGTTAGATTAAAAAATCCTAGTATTTTATGCCTAGCTGAACCAATGATTGACCCTTCATCTTGTCCTGTTCTCTTCTTCAATAAGTTGGGATTTGATGCTGATTTCTTTTGCAATTCTAGGAGAGATAGAGTCCAAATCTTTGGCTGCTTTGAAAAAGAGGTATTCCAAAACCTGTGGTTTTTTCTTTCTCTGAACAACAAATTACTGTTAAGATCGATTGGAAAAGAAAACCAATCTTGATCTCGAGTGTTCATGCTAGTAGTTTCAAAGCTATTAGAAGAGAGCTTTGGGTTGAGCTAGGGTCAATGTCGCTTTTGGCTGAACCCTGGGTGGTAGTAGGGGACTTTAATGCAACACTAGCTTCCCATGAAAAGAAAGGGTTCTGGAACCTTCAACCTTGGCTCTGCTGCGGAGTTCAAAGCAATGATTGACTCTTGCAGTTTGATAAAATTTCCCTCTCAAGGCCCAAAATTCACTTGGACAAACATTAGAAGAAGGGGGAATGCTGCTGATGTCCTTGACAAAGGTTTCTACAATTAGGAATGGCTGACTCATTTCCAGGATTGTGCTCAGCTAGTCCTTCAAATGGATTTTTCGGTCACAACCCTATTCTAGTTATTTTTTAGGCATGCCCTAAGCCTGCTAATTGCCCTTTCTGTTTTCATAAATTTTGGATGGAGCATCCTCTTTCTTATAGCTGGTCTCTGAATTGTGGGGTCAAAGAATTTATGGGTCTCCTACCTATGTCCTTGCTCGGAAGCTGAAAAGGTTGAAGCTGATTTTCAAAAATTGGGCTCGGGAAACTTTCCCAAACTTTGAGCAAGAGTTGGTTAGATCAAGGGAGGCTTTGGATCAGATTCAAGTTCAAATAGAAATGCATAGTATGAATGATGATCGGTATGGGCAAGAAGCTGATGCGAAGACTGCCTATCTAGTGTCCATGAAAAATCAGGAGAAACTATGGGTGAATAATCAAGGATCATGTGGTTGAAAGAGGGTGACAGAAACTCCAAGTTCTTCCATCTCTATACCAAAATGAAAAGAGCCAAGAATACCATTAGAAGAGTGTAAAAACCTCTTATGATCAGCTACTATGAAGATTTCTATAAGAGAGTGCCTTTGACAGACCACTTGGATTTGCTTGAGGCTATTCCCAGACTTATTGATGAGGTGGATCTCCTAAGCCTGGATGCAATCCCGGAGCGAATGAAATTAAGTGGGCAGTGTGGGATCTAGACCCTAACAACTCGCCTGCACCAGACGGTTACCCAGGTTAGTTTTTTCCATCGTTGTTGGCAGTTTATTTCAGGGGACTTTGAAAGAGTTGTGCGGGATTTCTTTGTTACAAGATCGATGCATCCTGGCCTCAATAATAATTTTTTAGCCTTAATTCCCAAAACGAATGGGACAATGTCTCTGGGTAAATTTAGATCTCTCTATATGGGTAATTTCTTCTGCAAGGTAATTTCTAAAATCCTTGCAAGTAGATTATCATTTCTTCTTCCAAGACTTATCTCTGAAGAGCAGGCAGCGTTTCAGAAAGAGAAGCTTATTCACAATAATACTGCCTTGGCTTCTAAATTAGCAAATATAATGCACTCTTCTACAAGAGGTGGTGGACTGGGGACTAAAATGGACATCCAGAAGGCATTCGATACAATTTCTTGGAATTTTATAATCCAAGTATTAAGGAAATTTGGCTTCTCTAGCACTTGGTTGATCCGATTTCTCTGATTCTGTTTATCTTGGCGGAAGAGGTTCTCTATAGATGTCTGAAAAATCTTCTTCTCAAAATAGATATCAAAGCCTTGAAAGTCTAAAACGTGCATCTGTCCCTACTCATTTGATTTTTGCTGATGATATTTACATCTTTATTAATGCCTCCATTAAATATGTTAGAAATTTAAAAGCTTTCCGTAGAAAGTATCAGGAATTCTCGAGTCAGACTATGAACCTGGACAAAAGCAAGCCATAGTAGAAACCATGGGAATCCCTTCCTGTAAATTCCCTATGAAGTACCTTGGTGTTGAAATCTTCAAGGGAAGAGTTAAGAACCAATATATGATGCCAACTATGGACAAAATTTGGGACCACCTCTTGGGATGGAAAGGAAAAATTCTATCTATAGCTGGTCGAGTGGAGCTTGTTCGATCTGTCATTTCTAGCGTGTCGGTGCACAACTTTTCAGTATACTGGTGGCCGTCTTCCATGATTCTGGTAATGGAAGAATGGATGAAAATTTTCATCTGGACGGGGGACATCATCAAAAGCTGTGACTGTCAAATGGGACCAGGTGTGTTAACTTATTGATGAAGGTGCCTTAGGCAACCATAGGATGAGAGATGTCAACAAATCTCTGCTTTGCAAGCAAGCATGGAGCTTGAAACATGGGAATCTTGCATTGAACAGCTTCCTTAAGGCTCATTTCATGAAAAATGGCCTCCCCAAAAAATCTATTAGACCCTCGTCTATTTGGCGTGATATCAGCAAAATGTGGTCTTTCATATCTAGTAAGGAGATATGGATAGGGGGCAAGGGGCAATGGGAAATGGGAAAAAAAATCAACCTCTGGAATGCAAATTGGTTGGGAGAACTCTCTATTGTGGAAGCCTATGGTAATGATCTCTCTCTCTCCTCTCATCAATTCCATGACCACAGTCTCTGAAATAATTTCAAACTGTAGATGGACTATTCCTAAGGTTCATTCAAGTGCTCTAAAGAATGCCTTCTCTATAGCCAAATTAATCAGACTTCCTCAGTTTGATATGGAAGATCAATGCTTCTGGAGTGGGTCTACCACAGGGATTTTCTCCTCTTTCTCTGCATGGAATGAAATTAGAAGACAAAACCCAAAGGTTCCCTGGTTCACCCTTGTCTGGAATAAGGTGCTGCAACCACACCAATCTGTTTTTGCTTGGCATCTGATGCACAGAAGAAAAAAAAAATTCCCACGAATGACATCATCTCTCAGAAAGTTATTTCCATGGCCTCAAAATGTTGCCTCTATTGTTTGGACACTGAATCGTTTAACCATATCTTCATAAGCTGCAATTTCTCAATTGACATTTGGAAGCAGTTCGCGGACTACTTTGGGGTAACGTGACCTAACCCCAATGACATACATCAGTTGTCATTATGGTGGATTAGAAAAAGGAAAGCCCTATCAGTTAAAGATCTGTGGGCCATAGGTTTTGTGGTGATAGTTGATAATATATGGAGGGAAAGAAATGAGAGGCATCATGATAGTCCTTGCCGATCGAGTCTTCCATATCTTCGAAAATATTAAGCATGATGTGCAACTTGGGAATATTGCTCTTCAACGCGTGATTAAAAATGCTAGCGACCTCCTCTATTGCCGTTGCCTTGGGATAAATGCTATTCCAAAAAATGCCCCCTCAATGTTTGAAGTGATCTGGTGTTAACCTCCACGGGGCTAGTACAAACTGAATGTTGACGGATGCTCTCTTGGCAATCCTGAAGAGCCAGTGCAGGAGGGGTCCTAAGAGACCACAGGGTAGGCACAGTGGGATCTTTCAAAAGATTTTTGAATGTTCAGTCAAACTATTATGCGAAATTCAAAGGTCTCACTGAAGGTATTTTGCTGGCAAAAGAGATAAAGGTGTCTTGCTTATGGATAGAGTCAAACTCAGCAACAGTACTTTTGGCAGTTCAGGTCTGAGCCATTCCTTAAGTACATTAGTACATTTATCAGGATTGGATCTCATTTCTCTGCTTCTTAGACTCCATTAGTTGGAAGATCACCCATTGTTTCCACGAAGCAAATGTAGTAGCTGATTTTCTAGCTAGAGATGCGGCAAAATCAGGAAATTCTAGTTGTCCTACTTCCTTCCCTCCGCATATCAGATCTGAGATTGCTTTTGAAAAGACCCAGATTTTGTATAATGTATTAGCAGTTTTTTCTTCTCCTCCTGATGACCATGCTAAAGGTGGTGGGTTTAAAATCCTTGGCTTTGTATTTCTCCTTTTCTTCATTAATGAAATTCTTCTAATCTTTAGCAATAAATAAACAAATAATTAAGAATGTGGCACCGGTCCCTTCGTATTCCTCCAAGGTAGGCTTCTTTTTATTATCCAAATTTTATCCACATAGCAGTTCGACTGGAGGGAGGGCTTAAATTTTGTTGATGTGGATTATCCAAGTCAACACCTATCCATCTGTCAAGTTTAGGCCTTAATTTGATGAGAATTCAACTTTTGTAACTTTGGGCAACTTTAGTTCAGAAGTCCAAACATGTTGAGCCATACAAAAACAAAGATTGGGCCCAAAACTCAACAAATGATTAATCCAGATAAGGAACAACTATCCAACGGTATTTTTGACAAAAGCAACCCTTTATATAACCCAAAATTACTGGACCACTAAAACGAGGCAATTTTTCGACCTTACACTTTTTTATTGAAATTAATTTATTATTTTACCATACTAATTTAAGAATAAGATAACAATTTATTAGTTTTAAATCATTTATTAATTTTTTTATTTTTATAAAATTCAATTGGTGCAAAAATGAGAAATAATTCATATATTTGTTATTTACAAAATTCACACAAGTTTGCAAACTAGATGAGGGGTAATTGGTCAAGACACTTAATTCAAACAAATGGAATGATCAAAATAATAAATCTAGCTGTTATGGCAAAATTGTTCACCATTGGGAGCACGCAGCCTGGACTGAGCAAGGCAGCATGATCAAGCACAACTAGCCTCAGTTCCAGTCCAGTTAATCGGTCTAGTCATAGTTAAGCCATATTCCCAGTCCGCAGCTGCTATGTAGGTCAGATATAGCTCGGCCGACATAGCTCGGCCGACCAACATTTACAATTGGACCAGTTACGTAGCAACTGGTCTACGCCTGTATATGAGGAAGGATGCGCATGGACAGCGCCACGTTTGACCTGCAACTAGAGGCTTAGATAGGATAATATCTTAGTCACGATTGAACGATTAAATTATAGTTGTACCTTGAACCTAGCAACAGGGCGCCGGGCGCTCCGGATAAGTAGGTCGGAAATCGAGCCACGGAATATAGGTCACTCAACATTTTATGTTTGTGGGATTCCTCGACAAAATATGCCCTTTATTAGAGAGACAATCCCAATCCAATGCGTAATCACCAAGCAAAGATCGAATCCGTCCTAATCAGAGAAGGATACTTAAGAGGACTCCAAATCCTCCATCCCCCAGATACACGGGACAAGAAGAGCTCCCATAACTGAATATCTTCCAGATTCACTCTCCTGATACAACTCTTGCTATATACAGACTCCTACCAGCACTAAGAAGCATGCCAAGTTGGGACTCTCTCCATGGCCACTATTCCTTAACAATAAATAGATAGGTAAGCCTCCTTCCAAGGGGATCGACACTTTTCCATTCTTATTGGATTTTTTTATTTGTAGAGAGATCTAACTTAAGCATCAGAGAGTCCGTCGTCGGATCAGCTTTGCACTCACTCTCTTGTGTTTATTTCCCTATGAAAGTTTCGAGAGCAGCCTAGGACGATTTCTTGCCGCAACAAATTGGCGTTATATATGGGAAACACTTACTAATCAAGCATCAATTCGAGAAACGATTATGTATAATGAACTATATCTCCCCCACCCACTAGCAAAGGAGGTCAAGGAGGATAGGGAAATTAGGGAACAGGCACACATTACCCTCCTCTGCTGATGCCAAATGTGGGCTCATCCCAGCCAACAAAAGGCGGAGGCGGATGTTGATGGTAACCATACCTCCACCACCGCCGCTTGCCCTGTTGAACCCCGAACCGTCGGCCACTAATACGCAGATACACGAATTACAACTCCAAGTGCTACATAACAATGACATATTCCAAAGATTCCTCTGTTACTTAGGGTCAACCCTACCTGAAGGAAGACCAACCATTGTTGTGTCAACTAATAGGCAGCAACTTAGACAGGCAACCGACCGTAACAACGTGGGATGGACGGGTTCTATGAAAAGGCACCGTCCAAACCCCACACGCATTGATCTCTGAGAAGATGAGGGAAGCCGCATGGGACCTCCCAATAGACATCATCAGCAGAACCCTCAAACCCTCTAGACCATGGGTGGCTGTCAACAGACAACACATGGTAAGACCAGAGAGGTTTGAGCAATAGAAGTAAGGAACCCACGCGGATCAATCAGAAGATCCCATTCACGGGCCTGAAGTCCTACTCACAAAATCGATCCGCCTAGAGAGGAAAACATTGGAAGGGCCAATCCACCAATGTGGGTTAGCCCAATTAGAAGAGCAAGCCACTCGGGACATAGATCCCCTTGGGCCCCGATCAAGAGCATGATATTCATCATCAATGTAGCTGAAGAGAAGAAAATCCCCAATGTCGTGACTCACATCAAACTCTGGAGAGGCCACAAGGGAATGGGGCCACTCATCCTGAGGCAACTAGTAGTGGATGACACAAGAGAGAAGAAATCAGACTAAAGGTGCATCGCCCCCTAGAGGAATCCTGAAGCATCAAGGCCACCCGGACCGAGCCCACTCGCTCAAAAGTCATTCGTCCTAACAGAGAAACGAGTCTAAACACCGTATTCGTGATTTGGACGAGAAGGTGAGTTGTATGAAGAAGTCAACCACTGGAGTACCGGTCGTCCCTGCACATAACTACTTGTCGATCGAACTAGCAAAAGCTGATCTCCCCAAGAATTTCAAAGCATCAGATTTCATCCTATATGACTGGACAACCAACTTTGTTGATAACCTCCATCACTACCACTCTATGATGTCTGTCCAAGGGGACTCAGTTGTGGTGCTCTATCGAGCCTTCCCAGCCTCGCTCAAGGGATCAGCACTGACGTGATATTTAGCCTTGAAGCCACGATCATTCACAACTATGACAAGTTGGGAAGCGCTTTCATCACTAGGTTCCAAAGCAGCATCCAACGGTAAAAGACGTCCCGTAACCTGTTCGGTATAAGCTGTGCCAAGACAAGTCGCTCTGAGAATATATCACACACTTCGTAGAGGCCACTGTAGAAGTTCAATACTTAGAGGATGGAACGGCCTTTAACTCTCTCTATCAGGAGTATGCCACGAGGAACACATCAAGTAATTATTCAAGAAGTATCCTGTAAATATGTCTGACCTACTGAGGCTTTACCACAAATACGTGTTAATGGACGAGAACTTCATGGCATAAAAAGAAATCGCTCAGCCACCTCAGGAAAAAAAGAGAATGACTGCGTGCCCCAAAGAGCGACTCACAAAGGGATGACGAGGCTGAAGAAGAGTATCGAAAGATAGACGATCTGTGTACACTAATCAACCGATCAGACCCACCGTACTGCTATCCTCGATGAATCAGGGTCTAAGTCGATGAGAAAAGCTAAAGCAGATGCTCACTTCATCTGCGTGACAAAAGAGCTGATCAAGGTCTCTTAGAAAGACTTAATAACTACATTCTCCGACGAAGACTTGTAGGGCTAGAACTGGCCTCATAGCAGCGCCACAGTGGTTTGCTGGTGGTTGCCAACTGCCTATTCCGCATAGTCCTGATTGAATCGAGCTCATCCGTAGATGTGATGTCCTGGCTCGCCAATATAGTCATGGTCTTGAAATCCAACGAAAAAATAGAGGATCAGCATTGACTAGACTGGTCTGAACAAGGCCTGCCCTAAAGATTTCTATCTTCTGCCGAGGATCGATCAGCTAATACACGCTATAGTAGTACATGAGATGCTGAATTTTATGGACGCCTTTTTTGGATATAACTAGATAAGGATGAAGGCAAATGATGAAGACAAGACATCCTTCTCACTGAGCGGGGCAACTTCTACTTCAAAGTGATGAAGAATGTGGACGCCATGTACCAGCAACTGGTGAACAGCATGTTCAAGCAACAAATTAGGAAGACCATAGAAGTATATGTGGATGACATGCTCGTCAAAAGCACCAAATTGAAACAACACATCATTAACCTAGCAGAAGCCTTTGAAGTCCTAAGAAAAAATTAGATGAAACTAAATCCTGCCAAGTGTGCATTTGGAGTCACCTCAGGTAAGTCCTACGATACATGGTCTCAAAGAGGGGAATAGAAGCAAACCCGAGCAAGATCCAAGAAACCTGTGATATAGCCACACCTAGGAATGTCCGAGAGGTACAGTTGCTAGCCAACCAAATCACAGCACTCAACCATTTCATCTCTCGAGCAGGTGACAAATGCATGCCCTTCTTCAAGATGTAGAAGAACTTGCAATCCCCAAAGGATTTTCTCTGGATAGCGGAATCTCAGGACGCCTTTAAAGCACTAAAGACTTATCTCAAGTTACCACAACTCCTTGTTTGGCTAGAGCCAGGGGATGAGCTACATGTTTTTCTAGCGGTCTCACCAGTAACCGTCAGTGCAGCCCTGGTGAAGAACAACGACCGATCTACCATGTTAGTCACATTCTTCTAGACATTGAAACCAGATACAGAGTCGCGTCTATGTTGTTTTTTTTTTTTTATATGAAGAATGGAAAAATTATTTTGGAATCAATCCCAAAGCATCAAATATTCAATGATCAAGCCATTCAATCGAAAGAATTGACTCTTCAACACCTAAAAATTGTGTGCCAAACCCATCTTTAATTGCCATGATAATTCAATCTGACTAGGTTTACTCTTGAAGCGGAACTTTACAAAGTGAGCGGCAGAGTAGCTTACACATTGCTAAAGAAAAAAAGTAAAGATACCAACCTAGATAGTATTAGGTAAGAGAAAAAGTGACTAAGCAACTATGTTACGACACACTTTGCGGCCCAGCCCTCAAGTAGTTTGTCATGTCCCATGTGGCACTCCTTGTCCTTAGTTTTGACATCTTTTAACTTCAACTCCAAAAGATGATATCTTGACATCTATTGGTCTAATTTTTATGATAGCATCATTAGAAAAACATGCGACAAGTACAAGCCCAAGGGAATAGGAATTGGGTGCATATTTGGCCAGAAAATATTTGAAAAAGTGCCTTAATGTAGACACCAAATTTTGTCCCCCCTCGGCAATGATGAATGGGCAATGAGAAGACATATTTTCTCTTTCGAAAAGAATTCAAATTTTTGGCTTAAATCCAGACTATCCCATAACTTATGATTGGTCAAAATTTAAATGATGCGGGGAAGGTGACCGGAAGTGGTCACTAATACCTTTTGCTAGAATATGAAAATCAAGTCTAGCATGTGCTTGATTCTCATATCATTGGAAAGTGCTCAGAAATACAGTCCCATCGATAACTTGTATGGAAAAAACGGATACCCAGGTGTGCTGTAATGCCTACCGAAACTTTGAACCAGTTAAACCAGACCAAACTCTAAACCCTAAACCAAATCAGACTAAACCAAACCATACCAAACCAAACCAAACCATACCAAACCAAACCAAACCAACCCAAATTAGACCAAACTCCAAGCCAAACCAGACCAACCTAAACCAGACCAAAGCCCAAACCAACCCAAACCAGACCAAACCCTAAACCCTAAACCAAACTAAACCAACCCAAACTAGACCTTACCCCAAACCAAACCAACCCAAACCAGACCAAACCCTAAACCCTGAACCAAACTAAACCAACCCAAATAAGACCAAACCCTAAACCCTAAACCATAAACCCTATACCAAGCCAAACCAACCCAAACCAAACCAACCCAAGCTAGACCAAACCCTAAACCCTGAACCAAACCAAAACAACCCAAACCAGACCAAACCCAAAACTCCGAACCAAACCAACCTAAACCAGACCAAACCCTAAACCTTGAACCAGACCAAACCCTAAACCAAACCAAACCTTAAACCCTAACTTAAACCAAACCCTAAAACCAAACCCTAAACCCTAATCTAAACCAAACCCTAAACCAAACCCTAAACCCTAATCTAAACTAAACCCTAAAGCCTAACTTAAACCAAACCCTAAAGCCTAACTTAAACCAAACCCTAAACCCTAACCAAAACCCAAACTAAAACCCTAACCAAAACCTAAACCAAACCCTAAACCCGAACCTAAACCCTAACCCTAAACCAAACCCTAAACCCGAACCAAAACCCTAACCTAACCCTAAACCCTAAATCAAACCTTAAACTTAAACCAAACACTAAACTTAAACCAAACCTTAAAATTAAACCAAACTCCAAACTTAAACCAGACCAGACCAATCCCTATCTAAAACTTACCAACCTACCCATAGCTATTTACGTGACAAGATCTCCAATAAAGCCTACTTCCACCCAAGCTAGGAGTAGCCGCCCAGTCTATGGGAGTGTCTGGAGATGAAGCAGGGTGCCACGGATTACTTCCAAGAAGGATAGGGTGACAAGTATCTCTTTCGGTACAACAAGGTGACACAAGGGGGATCTGCGTAAAACCTTACGCGGATTGTGTAAGGTACACATCCATGTAACGCCTTACCCGGATTATGTAAGGCCTTAAAAATCCTGTAAGCCCTTACACGGATTTGTGGGGGCTTACACGGATTTTACCCCCTTACATGGCCTTAGGCATTTTTACACCCCTGCCCCTTCTCCTCTCCTATAAATAGTGACCCCTGGGCCACTGTAAAAACCCCGCAGAAAAAATCCTTGAGAAAAATCCTTGAGAAAAATCCCTAAAGAAAACATTGTTCCAAAAGAGAGAGAGAGAGAGAGAGAGAGAGAGAGAAGAAAGAAAAAGAGTGTAAGAATCCTGAGCCTAGCTTACTAAGTTAGCTGAAGTTAACGAAGTCCTGTCTCATTTTTGGAATCTCAGGTTGTCCATATCAGGTTAGTACTGAACTCCTGTTCAAGTTCTTTTTATTTAAATTCAACACTTTTATTACGGTGCGAAAGCCCTGTCCAAATTTCCAAATCCGATTCTGACCCAAAGAATATGGCACGGAAGCTCTGCCCAAATTTTTGGAGTTGATTCCAACCCTAGAAATACAATGCGGAAGCCCGGTCCAAATTTTCAGAGCCAATTCTGACCCTAAGAATATGGCACGGAAGCCCTATCCAAATTTCTAGAGCTGATTTCGACCTTAAGAATAAGGCACGGAAGCTCTGTCCAAATTTCTAGAGTTGATTCCAACCCTAGAAATATGGCACGGAAGCCCTGTCCAAATTTCCAAAGGTAATTCTGAACTTAGGAATATGGCGTGGAAGCTCTGCCCAAATTTCCAGGGCTGATTCCAACCCTAAGAAAATGGCGTGGAAGCCCTGTCCAAATTTTCAGAGCTGATTCTAACCCCAGGAATGCTGTGTGGAAGCTCTAAAAAATTTTCAGAGCTGACCCTGACCCAAGGAACACGGCGCAGAAGCCCTACCCAAATTTTCCAAGCTGATTCCAACCCTAAGAATATGGCGCGGAAGCCCTACCCCAATTTTCAAAGCTGATTCTAATTCTAGAAATATAGTACGAAAGCCCTATTCAGATTCCTGAAAACCAGAATCCGTAGTCACACCCTATCAAAGAAGCTCTGTCAACTTTCTTACCCAGGTGCCAGAATTTTTTAATTTCCCCAAGAAAGAGAAAAGAAAATTGAATCTTTGCCCCTGAGTCGAGGAAAATTATCAAAAAATTCACTATTTTCATCGGTCATTATCATGTAGATACTATATTGTAATTTCATTTGCCTCATTTCTATATATATTGTTTTATGTATTTATTACATAAAATAATGATTTACTGTTGTAGTTTCATGTATTAATTTTAGTATCTGTTCATTAAATGTAATTTGTTTCATCATTTCATGTGTTACCCATGTGCTCCTCACATGAAATAACGATTATGATTTTCCTGTCATAGAGCAATGCAAGTGTATGTAGATAAGATAACTGCATTTTTCATTATTTTATGTAAATTTTATTATTTCATGTGGAATTCTTTCAAGCAAGTTTATGTATATATGTTTGCGTTATTTCATGTAATAGCAGTTCTGTACTAGCTTAGACTGTTAAAATTCTCGCGGGAGAATATTTAAAATCCAAGCTTCTAGTAGAAAGACCGAAAATTCCGGGCGAGGTGGGTGCCTAACACCGTCCCACACTTGTAACCTGACACGGACCCCTATCTTTAGAACAGACCAAAGTATGAATTCAAATTCGGGGGTTCCTTCCTTTCACAGGAATCCAACCCCCTATTCGAGCTCGATCCCTCGAACGAAATTGGGCTCCACCATAGGGTTCTAGGCCCTAAATCCCAGATGGCGACTCCAAACATCATGCTTTCCCCATCCCACCAATAGTCGCCAGACCACGTTTTGGAGACCATTCAATCCATTCACCCCCTGCGAGTAGACCAGAGGTGAGAAGGAGAAAAAGAACGGAAAAAGAGAGAGAGAGCAAAAAGGTTTTTCCCTTACACTCAATTGTGGGCCATTTGACATTTTTAAGCAAAATCAAGGTCAAATCATATTGTTTTCACACCATCTTTTAGGACATTTTTTAATGACAAAATATATATATTTACAAAGTTCGAATCAATTAAAAAGCCATTTGGTTAGTTAATAATCACCATAGGAATTTTGGCTTTTTTCCAAAAAAGAGGCATTCTCCAAAAAAGAAATCCATATTTTTTTAGAGAGGAACATCAACCGAGGTTCCAAGAGAATTCTTTCATCAGTATTGCCAAGATCCCCAATGTGACCAAATGTGGTGTCTACAAGGGTTTATCTATCCACAAAATTTCACCCCATTTTAATTTCCTTTCAGATATGAGGAAGCATTCATAAAATAAAGACGTCATCTACGAAAAAGCAGGTGACTATGAACAATCGCACCTCTTGGACCCAAGAGAGTCTTCAGCTTTCCCTCCATCAGAAGTTGCTTCAGCCCCCTACACAGAAACTCCTCTGCCAAGATAAACAAAATGGGAGAGATTGGATCCCATTACCTCAATCCTCTTCCAACCCTGAAAAAACCCACATGACCTCCATTCAATAAAATCTATATATGAGTTGAAACTAGAATCTCATAAATCCCGCCTATCCAAATATCTGAGAGACCAAATTTCTTCAAAACTACAAACAAAAAGCCCAAGATAGAGTGTCATAAGCCTTTTGCACATATACTTTTATCCCCATTCCCCCCTCCCAATGAACAAACTTGTGCATTAAATTGACAACTCATAAGCCAAACCAATGTTAGCTAAAATAATCTTCCCTTTCTTAAAGCACCTTGGTCATCTGACACCAAACTCTTTTTTTTCGCTAAAAAGTCAAGCATAGTAAAGGAAGAAAAAGAAGAAAAAAGAACAAATATAGTGCATTAGATGAGGGAGGGAGAAATACCCAACTCTCACAAAAAGAAGAGAGGGAGAAGCATTAATTCCACCTTCGACATTGCCATCAACAGAATTAAGCAACTACCCAACTCCAGCAAAACAAAAAATCTAGAAAAATTCCTAGGTGAATCTGGACCTAGGCCGACCCAATGCATCTATGTCTAATTCCATCTGGACCAGAGTTGGCCAAATTGAAATCGGCTCTGACACTTCAAAACAAGCAGTTGACTTTGACAAAAAATCTGCCACTGAATTTGCTTCCCTATAGCAATGGATTATTTTCCATTTCACATCCTCCAAATAAGAAATACAATTAATCCATCTTTGCCGAGCTATCCACGGACTTTGCCTCTTCTGAAAAATAGTCACAACTACAACTCAATCACATTCTAACCATAGCTGTTTCACATTGTGCTGCTTAGCTAATTCAATCCCTATCATAAGCGCTAGAAATTCAGCCTCGAAATTTGTGCGAGTTCCTAGAAAATTTTTGAAATTTGCCACTACCTCTGCCTTTTCATTGCGAAGGATTCCCCCTACTCCAGACTTCCCTAGATTACCAATAGAGCAACCGTCCGAATTGAGTTTTATCCAATCCATCTGACACCAGCCTCAGAAGAAGAGAAGATAACTAAATAGCCATTACCTTAAATAGAACTATGCAAAAGAAGTTTGCCATATAGATAGGACGAAACCTATGCAGAGAATTCGCTCCTTCCACCTTAGGTATCAAGGTAACAAAATAGTTATTTATACCCTTTGGAAGCTTCCCCTATTAAAGAATGACCTTACAGCTCTACAAAAATCCTCTCCCACTACACCCCAACACTTCCTGTAATATGCACTTGGGAAACCATCTGGACCTGGAGAGCTCTCCGAGTCCAAAGACCAAATTACAGATTTAATCTCCTCCACCGAAGGAATCACCTCCAAAGCTAACTGGTCCTCACTATTCAGCTCTTCTGGTATGACCTCAAGCAACTCCCTGCATTCTATATTAGGGGATGTCCCATGGAAGTTTTCATAAAGGAAGCTACATACTCTGCTAGCTGCCCTGACCCTGAGATTATAGAGCCATCCTACTTCTTCAGAGACCGAATAAGATTTTGAGCCCTGCACACCTTCACCGAGAGATGGAAAATTTTAGAATTCCTATCTCCAAGTTTTTCCCACTTAATTTTATCTGACCATAACTTCTCGTGGAGCTCCACTGCTTTTACCAAACAAGTTTTTGCGTTAGCTTCCTTAGAGAATAACTCACCTGACATACCCTGCTGGTCAATCATCCATTGAACTTCCTCATACTCAACCTGAGCAACTCTCATAGCCTCATCTACATTAGGAAAATTAACTCTGGCCCAGCCTTTGAGAATGGTTTTTAGCTTCCTCAACTTCTAAGTCAACTTCTAACTCTTCCTCCCTCACTACTGATTCCACTGACTCTGAATTAGCCAAAACCCACCTGACCCTTTGACAAAGTTGGGGCGAGACACTCCCGATCTGCCCAAGTTAAGACCTCCCTCTTCGACATATGTAGCATATCAAAGTAGTTGAGTCCTACTCAGCCACAACCACATCTCTCCTAATATGTAGGAGTTCTATTGGACACAAAACTCTCTCTCATAAGGTCTCCAATCCAAGCAAGGTCTCCTATCCAAGTCTATCACTAGGATATCAGAGTTGGAGTATAACTCTTACATGTAATATAGAGTCCTAATCTACTTCTCACATGTGATGATAGAATTCCACTCTAACACACTTTTGTAAACCCTATATAAACTCTCATTGTACAAGCAAGAGAATTAATAAAAAGATCATCACTTTAACATGGTATCAGTAGCCATACAAGCTCCACTGAGCTAATACCCCCTCACCACACCCCCTTTTCTTTCTCTCTCCTCACTCCCTTGACCCACGCCACCCTCTCTCCTAAAAAAAAAAGAAAAACCAAAAGGAAGCACAAAGAGTGTCGAACAGCAAGCACCCAAGGCCCTCCTCTCCCTATATTCTCTCCCACTTCCCACTTCCCACTTCCCACTTCCCACTTCCTCTTTACTCACCCACATCTCCCTCTTTTCTTTGCCAAAAAAGAAAAAAAACAGCAAAGAAACCCAACACACCCCTCTCTCCCTATATTAACTCCTCCTTCCCACTATCTCCTTCATCACCCATGCCTCCCTCTCTTCTTTGCAAAAAAAAAAAGCAAAGAAACCCACTGCCCATCTCTCCCTCATGGCCGATCCATCACCCACCCCTCCCAACCCTCCTCCCACCACCCATTCTAGTGCTCATCACTTCATCTCTATCAAGCTCACCTCCAAATATTATGTGTATTGGCATACTCAAATTGTGCCTTACCTCATTGGCCAACGTCTCTTTGACTATGTTACTGGTGACCTACATTGCCCTCAAGATTCAACTAAAGCCAAGACTTGGCGTGAACAAGATGCCTCCATCATGAGTCTTCTCATTGCCTCCCTCTCTGAAGAGGCCTTATCACTAGCAGTTGGATGACCACAAGCAAGGAAATCTGGGATGCACTTCATACTGCTTTCACCTATCCCTCAACTACAAGGATTTTGTCCCTCAATGTGTCTCTTCAGATCTGGGTAACAAACTAGATGAAACTATTACTCAGTTTCTCCATCGAGCCAAGTCTCTATTTGATGAACTACCAGCTATAGGGAAACCCCTCCCCTAGAAATACTTCAACATTCACATCTTTCAAGCTCTTCGCACAGACTATCAAGCTCTTGCTTCCATCATGATGGCACAAAAGGAGCCTATCTCTTACATTGATATGCACGATCTTCTCATGGGCCACAAGCACTTAATCAACTCTTGCACTTCCATTGTTGATCCCACCATTGATGCATCGGCTAATTTAACTCATCACGGTCGTGGTCAATCTCATTCTACGAATGGTGGTCATGGTACAAGCTCTTCCAGAGGGCGTGGTCGTGGCCGTGGTTTTGGTCGCTCTAATGCTTTTGCTCATAGCCCTTGCACCATCTGTGGCCATACAAATCACCAAGCAGACACGTGTTTTTATCGCCCACCGGGTACTCCAAAACCCCCCATCTTACTTAGCCCTTCCCCTCACCCTCACTATAATCGCTTCCCACCAACCTGCAATGCCTATCATGCTACTCACATTCCCCAAAACCACCCCCACACCCCCATGCCTCCGCCCTCTTACCCTAACGCCCACCCTCCCCAATCCTTCACCACCTCATAGATTCCTGACACTGGCGCTACCCATCATGCCACACCTGCCCTAACTCACTTCACTACCTATGATCCATACACAGGTAACAATCAGCTCCACGTTGGTAATGGTAAGGGTCTTCCCATCTCTCATATTGGCACTACTTCTATTCTCTCTCCTTCTCGTTCTTTCTCTCTTTCTAATGTCTTACACGTTCCTTCTCTTACTTGCTCTTTATTATTTGTTCAGTAGTTTTTCCGTGATAATAATGTATTTTTTTTAATCTCACTCCTCTTCTTTCTCTATGAAGGATCTGGTGTCCAAGCAAACCCTATTCACTAGACAGAGTAGAAATGGCCTTTATTCAATTCCACAGCTTCATTCTGCCACTCTTGCTGCTGCCTCTTCATACACTTGTTGGCATCACTGCTTAGGACATCCTCATGATTGTGTTCTTCGTCTCATACTTCCTAGTCATCCTCTGCATCAGCCCCCTTCTCTGTGTTCTGCTTGCTAGATGGGCAAAGCTTTTCGATTGTCACTTCCAGAAACTAGTTCTCAAAGTTCTTCTCCTTTAGATTTAATTTTCAGTGATGTATGGGGCCCCCACCCCACTGTTTCTTCCACTAGGAACCATTACTTTGTTATTTTTGTGGATAATCATACTAAGTATATTTTTTTTACTGCTTTAAAGTTGAAATATGATGTCTTCTTTGCTTTTCTTACTTTTCAGTCCTTGGTGGAACGTCAGTTCTATTGGGGCGTGAATTTCGATCTCTCCCCTCTTACTTTGTAAAATTGGGCATCCAACATTGGTTATCCTACCCGCATACCCATGAGCAATAGGGATCAATGAAACGTCACAATAGACACATTGCAGAGACAGGAATTACCCTTCTCTCTCATGCCTCTGTTCCCCAAGCTTATTGGGATTATGCTTTTGAAACTGTGGTCTTTCTCATTAACCACATGTCCTCCTCTGTCACGGGCAACATATCCCCTCATCAGTTGGTTACAGGTAATCCACCAAACTATTCCTTTCTCAAAGTCTTTGGATGCCTCTGTTATCCTTGGCTCCGCCCTTACAATCATCACAAGGTTGAACCTAGGTCTACCCAATGTGTTTTTCTCGGCTATAGCCCTTCCCATCATGGTTATAGGTATATGGATCTCATCACCCACCGCATTTACATGTCTCGTCTTGTTAGATTCAATGAATCCATCCTCCCCTTCACTCTCACATCATCATCTAACCCACCACCGCCAGCCCCACCTCGCCTTCCTCCATAGGGCACTGCTCCCAACACCCCCCTCAACCTGTTCCCATGCCTCCCCCTACTTTCCCTCATCCAGATGTCCCTCTCCCTCTTACCCCAAAAACTCCCTCTCCAGACCCACCTTCTCCCATATCCCCCCCCCTCATCACCTCATCTCCCAATCCCTATTGTCCCAAACCCTGACTCCTCTACCACCCCTCCCTGACACACCAGAACCTTAACCGACCTTTATGCTGACTCCTTAACCCTCTCCACCACTTCCTCCATCAACCCTACTGAACTTACGTGCTTCTCACAAGCCAAAAAAGACCCCCACTGGCAATCTGCTATAACTGATGAATTTAATGCTTTATTACATAATATTACTTGATCTCTTGTGCCTTACGAGCACTCTATGAATCTAGTTGGTTGCAGGTGGGTGTATCACATCAAGCGAAAAGCAAATGGCTCCCTTGAGAGGTATAAGGCTCGCTTAGTGGCAAAGGGCTTTCATCAACAACCTGGACTTGATTATCATGAGGCCTTTAGCCCTGTCATCAAACCTACCACCATATGGACAATTCTCTCCTTAGCCATATCAAAAGGTTGTGATGTTCATCAACTTGATGTTAAAAATGCCTTCCTCTATGGCCTCTTGTCTAAAGAAGTCTATATGGCTCAACCCCAAGGTTTTGAGGATGCCCTACGACCTACCCATGTTTGTAGCTTCACAAGTCACTCTATGGGCTCAAGCAAGCTCCCAGGGCTTGGTTCCACAAGTTATCTGAGTTTCTCATACGCTCCTGTTTTTTGTCCTCCCAAACTGACACCTCATCTTCATCTACATGCAGGGTTTTGTTGCCACTTATGTTCTTGTTTATGTGGACGATATTTTAGTCACAGGGAATTAGCCTTCTCACATTACATCTCTCCTTCACCAACTTGCCACTGAATTCTCCATAAAGGATCTTGGGCATCTCAGCTTCTTTCTTGGTGTTGAGGTCAACTATAGATATGATGGAGTCCATCTCTCTCAATCTTGATACATAGTTGATCTCTTATAGTGAGCTGGCATGACTGATTGTAAGCCTGTGAACACCCCCATGGCCACCACCTTTGCACCATCTTCTACAGGGAGTGCACTCCTCTCATATCCCATAAGGTATCGATCTATTATAGGCGCTCTCTAATACATCATTTTCACTAGGCCTGATGTGGCTTACTCTGTGAACCGTGACTGCCAGTTCATGCATGCCCCCTCAGAAGACCACTGGACTCTAGTCAAACGTATCATGCGATATCTCCAAGGTACCAAGGATCATGGGTTGTTCATCTCCAACTCCAGTTCTTTCAATTACAAGCATTCTTTGATGCTGATTGGGCTGGTGACAGTGACGATCGTAAGTCCATGGGCGGATATGCCATTTACATAAGCCCTAACTTAATTTTATGGGCCTCTAAAAAGCAAAATACAATTGCATGATCATCCATTGAGTCTGCGTACAAGGCTGTTGCTAATGCCTACACAGAGCTCACCTAGCTACGCTCCTTATTTGGAGAATTAGGGATTCCTATTCCCACTGCGCCAATTCTCTGGTGTGACAACATTGGCGCCACATATCTCTCAGCTAATCTGGTCTTCCATGCTCGTACCAAGCACATTGAAATCAATTTCCACTTTGTCCATGACAAGGTCTCCTCCAAAGATCTTCGAGTACAGTTTATTTCCACACAAGACCAGATAACCGATATCCTTACCAAAGCTTTAAGCTCTTCATGGTTCTCTTTTCTCCGGGACAAGCTGCAGATTTGAACATTCAAATCCCCACCTTGAGGGGGTGCATCAGAGCAGTTCTATCCTACTTAACCATAACCACATCTCTCCTAATATGTAGGAGTTCAATTGGACAAAAAACTCTCTCTCACAAGGTCTCCTATCCAAGCAAGGTCACCTATCCAAGTCTATCACTAGGATATCAGAGTTGGAGTATAACTCTTACATGTAATATAGAGTCCTAATCTACTTCTCACATGTGATGATAGAGTTCCACTCTGACACAATTTTGTAAACCCTATATAAACTCTCATTTTTTTTCGCTAAAGGATCATGTATATTAAGAGATGAAAAGGGGAAAAAACTGTACAAAGAGGATCCATCTTAAAAGATCCAAAAAAAAAAACCAAACTAGCACAAATCCTAGGACCCACCTCCACCTATGGCATTGCCATCAGCAGAAGAGGGGCACTAGGCATAAAAGGAGAAAATGAAAGCTAATAAAATCTGAAGCGCGATCTACCCATCGCATCCTCAGCCAAAAACTCAAGCACCTCGGGATGCCATGCCACAACTGATGAAGACGCTTCCTTCTTAGCTACCATCTGTGCCAGAAAATCTGCTATAGGATATGTCTCCCTATAGGAATGAGTGATTTTCCATCTTATACCCCTGAGATAAGAAATAAGGGAAGACCACCTTTGCCAAACAAACCACGGGACCAAACCCCTTTGAACCATGAGCACCACAGCGCCTGAATCACATTCGATCCATAGAGATGCAAATTCATCTCTCTTGCTCTCTCAATTCCTTCAATCAAAGCCTGAAATTCAGCTTGGAAATTCGAAGCAATTCCTAAAAAGGAGCTGTAAATCGATACAATGCACAATTCCTATAAACTCTCATTGTACAAGCAAGAGAATTAATGAAAAGATCATCACTTTAACATAGCACCAGGAACCTCAACCTCCCTATCCAGATTAGAATGGCGATCATCATCACTTTTCTTTATGTGACAACCCGAGACTTGGTACCCCACCTTTTTGCAATATCCACATCTGGACATTGCATCTTCATACATTATATTTTGCTAAAAACAAACTTTCCTTCTACTACCTGGTTCTCTGCGCTCCACCTGGATTTCATCCATCTAAACATAAGAGTCAGACGACTCAATCTCTACCAAGACTCAAGCATAGTGCGACAAGTTTTGCGGTCCAAAGCCACAGCCGACCCACTGCTTTCACCATTAAGAGGAGGACATTTTTGTGCCAATATTCCAATGGCAGATCAGGAAAATGAATCCACATCAGCTTTGTCTAAGACTACTTTTCATAGATATTGAAACCTGGTTTCCAACACTGAAACCTAATTCTCTAGCCCTGAAACTGAATTGGGCTCCTTCTCCACACCACCAACATGTCTCCTTCCATCTCAAACTAGAAGATCACAAAACCTTTGCCCAAAGGGTGCATAGTCACCTGCTGCTTGAGATTCCAGTTGTCCTTCGCATCATTCCATAGACTATGAGGAGATTCTAATCGAAAATTTACACATCCAATTAATGCAAACTTAAATTTTTGGCGAACAGTCTCATAGTCGCTTTGAGGAATAATTACTCATATTATACTCCCAACCTGAATCGTCTCTAACAAAGAGTCAATATCAGGCCACCGATTCCCATGACTCAATGAAGCTCCACCCACCGCACAAGCATACAACTTCTTGGATGGAACATCAGACGCTACAGCCTACAATGAGGCAGCCACCATCCCGTGAAGCCCTTCCTGCATCGAACTCACCATAATCGTCTCATGTACTACTAGACCCCTATCGATAGACTCCCTTGCAATTTGAATACATTGGCCTTGTTTGATCTTTCTTTCCAAAAAAAATTTGTAAATGACAGATCGAATCTTTGCATTAGTTTCCATAAAAATGTATTATTTATAAATCAAGAACAATATTAATGTTTAAATCACCACTTTCACACCTAACCATATATGCATTTACCACCAAATCATTTTTGGGGTGAAGAAAGCAAATCAAATTCACTGATCAAACAAAGCTTGAACCAACTTGCATTATGTCATGTTAACTATGGGGAAAATAGGGTTGAGCTTGATTTGAAATTTTAATAATGAAAAGTGAAAGTGGCTATAGAAATACCTGGTACCAAATGCATGTTATAGTCATTGGAATAAAAACTATTAACATTTGCCATGTAACCTGTGACATTACTACAGCGGTTCCCAAGAATTCTATGATTGAGATAAGAAGTTCTTCAATCTGATGTGGAATAGTGGTATCAACTGCACCTTGATCTATAGATACCTGTATATAAAAAAAATGTTTTATTGAAAATCATATCAACTTTTATGGCAATTAATGTAGATCATTTGGATCCAAGAGTAAATTAGCATAATTACTTACTCGATTTATAATCCTTCCACTCGGAGTCGAATCAAAAAATGACATAGGAGCACGAAAAATACACAAATGCATTTTTTTGAAGAGAACAGTTGCGGTCTTGCATCCAGTAGTTACAATGAGCATGGACCTTAGAAGTACACAAAGAGTACTGCCAAGGAATAAAGCAACATAGACAAAGATAATAGTGGATCTTCTAACATGTGGGATCACATCATTTGAATTGGGAGTAGCTAAAACCATCCAGTAACTGCTAATTATTTGGAGAAGTTGAAAAAGAATTTGTGCTAGCAATATCAATGGTATAAACACTCCTTTATATGCAGTGGTAGCATATTTCCAATAGAATGAAAAACTAACTCTACCCTTTTGTCTCTTTTCTTCTTGAACAAGCTGCCCTTTTGTCTCACTCAAATTTTCTGTTTTATAATTTTTGGGTTTCTTTTCCTCATCATCTTGAATAGACTTCTTGCTACACAAAATATTCCCATCTTCCTCTTCGATAATTAAGTTATCTAAAGTGGCCTTATGTTGGATAGAATTAAGGTCTGCTAAAGCTTTCTTATATGTACCCACTAATTCCATAAAGTCAGTTCCATAGCTAAAAATTTCTTCATATTTTCCTGTTTGAGTAACTCTTCCATCTCTCATAACCTACAAAATAAAAGAAAGTAAGTAATCCCTCTCAAACCAAGTTGTGGGACTTGAAGACGGGATAGAAAGATGGTATTTTCTCACCAGGATAAGATCAGCATCATATAAAAACTCTACTTGGTGGGTAACATAAATTAGTGTTTTTGAACCCAACATTTTCAGCAAACACTCCTGTCAGAAAAATTAGATGTTCACATTTAAGCTTATAGAAAGAATTTTTCAGTTACTTAAAAGAGCCAAATAGCTATTCATATTAATAGCATGATGATAAGTAACATAAAACTTATACATCAAGCCATAGGGTTTTATGGAACAACTTGCATCGCTCAATATCATATGTTTATTAGTCTTGTTTGCTTAGACAACCATGATATAATTTTTTTTAATGTCAAATATCAAATTCAGTTTTTAATGAACAAAATTGTGATATAAGTAATGAGTTGTATAGATTAAAGCCAATTTCATAAGGAATGCTTTATTAGAGAAAAAAAAAAAGGTTAAAGAATAGATACCTGAAATAGATGAGTTCCTGTGTGAGCATCCACAGCACTAAAGGGATCATCAAGTATATAAATATCAGCATCATGGTACAAAGCACGTGCAATCTGAATTCTTTGCTTTTGTCCACCACTTAGGTTAATTCCTCTCTCCCCTATAATAGTTTGGTCCCCGAAGGTAAACAATTCCAGGTCTTTCTTCAATGAACAAGCTTCAAGGATAATTTCATACCTTTCCTTGTCCATCTCTTTACCAAACAATATGTTGTCTACTATCGTGCCACTTTGTATCCAAGGTGATTGTGCAACATAGGCCCTCGTCCCATTCAACTCAATGGTTCCAGATACCTTTGGAATTTCCCCCAATATGCATGAAAGTAGGCTTGACTTACCTGACCCAACAGAACCACAAATAGCAACTCTCATCCCATGGTATACTCGAAAATTAATATCTTTCAATGTGAGATTAGGGGAATGAAGGTCCCAAGAGAAATTTCCCTTAATTATCTCAACTGCAATCTCAACACCATTTCTTGGAGGCTTTTGTATTATATTTGAATGAGAATCATCAAGGCAAAGGAATGAGGTTATCCTACAAAAGGAAACTTTAGCTTGAACTATCATAGAGATTGTGTCTGGGAGATTATAAATGGGCCCTTGCAATATCTCAAATGTTGCAAGTGCAGTTACAATCTTCCCCGAATCTAGCGGAATTTCCATTAATACACAGAACCCAAAAGTAACCATGGATACAAACATGGGAGCAGACAAATAGACAAAGTTAACCATAGCTGCTGAATAAAGTAACTTTTTTATCCATATTGTTTCAAAGTTCCTGAGGTTAGTTATCCTTAGCCAAAAACTTCATCTCCCAGCCCTGGAGCTTAAGAATCCTCATATTCCTTAGTGCCTCAGATGTCACTTTCATTCGTCGATCCTTTGAATCCATCAATTCTTTCTGAAATTTCTCCTGTAGTTTTCCAAGTGGAACATTTGCCAACATTAAAATCATTGTGGCAGCAAAAGCTACAAGTGATGCTAGTCCAAGTCTCGTGTACAAGATCAACAATGCTAGAATAATCTGAACAGGCACTTTCCATATATTGTGGAAGTACCAACTAAAAGTGCCAATCCTCCCAACATCAACACTCATCAAATTAATATTCTCCCCAGTAGTGTGGCTCTGCTTTGATTGGCTTGAAAGCCTGAGACCCTTTTCATAGATTATTGAGAACAAGGAAGTACGGATCTTAATTCCCATCTTTCGCAATTGAAAGAACAAGAGCCTCTCTGAGATGCACCTCATGAGCTTTGAAAGAAAGAAAATAAACACTAGCACATAGCCTTTATATTTTAGTTGGTGAGGACTATTTAGATACCCAACAAAGGTGTTAAGAAGATATGGTCCAACAAAAGAAGCCGACATACATACACTGGAGAATATAGTTGTCCATAGAATTTCTTTCCAAGTTAAAAGAATCAATGCCTTCATCAGCTTGAGTGTGCTTGCTTGACCCCCATTACCATTGACATTACTGTCAGATTCAAATTTATTTCTAAAATGAGCAAAGACCACCTTGGCACTATCACAATTGGCAAGTTGAGGAACATCTTTGAGGTTCAACGTTCTTTTATAGCCAAGTGCAAGCAAAGGGTTTATCCAAGCAAAAGTAAAAATACTAAAAAGATTGGCATTTGCATAAGGAGTAACATTCTCTCCACCGACACTTGATCCTTGTTTGTCTTCACCATTGCTTCCACTAGAACTAGTTTTCAAAAGAGGCTCTGAAATATGGTTATCTTCATCTTCTTTCCCCTTGCCAAAGAACCCAGCATAACAAAAGAACAAACCAGAAATAATGGATACAACATTAGATACCCATAACAGGGATGATAAGAACAAATATTTACAATACAAACTCAGATGTATAATAAGATATGAACAAGACATAAGGAAGTAAAAGGCCCACCATATCCTTAATAGAATGGGAAACCTACACTAACTCAAAGGAGAAAATCGGACATGCAAGTAAACATAAATTACAAACCAAGTGAGTAATCTTAATGCAAAATCCAATTACACAAAAAAAAAAAATTGTTAGATTAGGCCAACCATGCATGTCTAACTGAAATAGGTAGTTTAACATGCATATGAGAAGATCATAGAAAGATAGACTCATGCAAGATATAAGGGTTGACCAATAGTATAAAAAGTATGTACATTGCAACATCGGCTTTGAATTTTCAAGGGTAACCATCGTACATCTCTTGGAAGCCCAATAAATGGATAAAACTAATGACAAAATTAGATGTAAAAAATTAGAACATCTATGAAGAAAAATGAATGCAGAAGATTGCAGAAAAAAATCCAGATATTGATTATATTCTTTCATTCTTCAAAACCATCCATATTAGCAAATTTTATTTTCTTTTATTTATAGTTATATGGTGGCTTAGCTCATGGAGAACCAATGAAAATGCTATCAACTTGATCCCATTTTGAATTGATGTAGGTGCATTTGTAAAAATGTAAACTCAATTATCTAAATACCAACCATTTCCACTTTATGTTTTCCAGAAAGACTTAAAACCAATACTGGAGTCTTAATATCACCCTTAGTTGTGCTGAACCTGTTAATGAACATATAAAACATAAACCATTTAGAAATATATAAAGACTAAGAGAGTTGGAAAAATTTTTTAAAAAAAAGAATCTAGAGTTATATATAATCTAGTCAAAGCTAAATTAAGAATGTTTGAAAGACATACAACTTAGTAACATGAGATGAAATAAACCAATAATTATTTTGGGAATTAATATATTAGAGAAACTAGAGGATCTTGGGATTGATTGAGGGAGGGATATTGGTGTATCAAAAACTTTATTCCAGGACTGTGAGGGAAGTGAGTACGGTTCTCATAATCTTGTTTAACAAGGTGAGATGACTAAAAGGAGCATAGGTCGGGTGTAGCGATACTAAACTGAACAGATACGACTAGTAAAGATGGGTCAAGGAGCCTGCCTCAAACTCTAGTTGTGAAATGATGTCAAGAGAGGAGGATTTAGGAGCAATTGATGACACAGGGGAAGATAGATCTCTCACTGATTGTAATGCCATGACCCCATTAACCTTCTCACAATATTGTGCTCTTTGGTCCATGGGCCTCAAGGCTTTAAAACACGTTATGCCATGTTAAGGAAATTAGAAAGTTATCAACTAGCCCAGTAACCTCCCCTAGGCAATGTGGGACTAAAGTTTTTACACTCCACCGATCTCCCAAACCCCTGGTACTTGTTGTGTTCTTGGTAGGGACACCTCACCGATCTCGTAAGCGGATCGGTATACTTTCCATATTCTTGGTTGTCACATTCTCCCCCCTTTGGTCGTAGTGTCCCTGTTGTGGCTCCAGATGTTGTCAAGATCTACTCTATTACCACCTATAACGCCCTGACCCCATTAACCTTGGCACAATAATGACCTCTTTGGCCTATGGGCCTCAAAGTTTTAAAACGCATTATGCCATGTTAAGAAGGCTAGAGGTTATCAACTAGCCTAGCAACCTCCCCCCAGACTGTGGGACTAAAATTTGTACACCCTCAGCGATCTCTAACATCCCCTAGTACTTGTCGTATTCTTGGGGGAGACACCTCACCAATCTCCCAGGCGGGTTCGGTACACTTACAGCATTCTCAGGTCCAACGTTCTCCCTCCCTTTGAGTACAGCGTCCTCATTGTAGTCCCACACGCTATCGAGGTCCGCTCTAATAACATTTGTAACATTGTAGCCCCATTAACTTAGCACAATATCGTCCTCTTTGGCCCATAGGCCTCAAGGCTTTAATGGGTTATGCCATGTTAAGGAGGCTAAAGGTTATCACTAGACGAGCAAGCTCCCCTAGGCGACATGGGATTAGAGTTTGCAAACCCTCACTGATCTCCCAAACCCCCTGTTACCTTCCATATTTATGGTGGGGACACTTCACCAATCTCCCAGACGGGTTCAGTACATTTGTCATATCCTTGGATGTCACAATCTCTCCCCTTTGGGCACAGCATCCCCATTGTAACCCCACATATTATCGGGTATGCTCTGGTTTCACCTGTAGTGCCCCAATCTCATTAACCTTAGCGCAATATTGTCCTCTTTGATCCTCTTTGGCCGATGGACCTTAAGGCTTTAAAACGTGTTGTGCCCTATTAAGAAGGTTAGAGGTTATCAATTAGCCCAGCAAGCTCCTCTTAGGTGATATGGGACTAAAGTTTACACACCCTCACTGATCTCCCAAACCCCCTGGTACTTATCATATTCTTGGTGGGGACACCTCACCGATCTCCTGGGCGGGTTTGGTACACTTATCGTATTTTTGGGTGTTATAAATACGGTAAGTGAACCAAATCCACCTGGGAGATCAATGAGGTGTTTTCACTGAGAATACGGCAAGACTAAGGGTTTTGCAAGATCAGTGAGGTGTAAAACTTTAGTCGCACATCACTTAGGGGGAGCTTTTTAGGCTAGTTGATAACTTAGAGTATCCTTAACTTCACAACACATTTTAAAGCCTTGAAGCACATGGGCCAAAGAGGACAATATTGTGCTAAATTTTATGTTGGGTCATTGCACTGAAAGTCTAAAAAAGGTATGAGACCCTTGCAAAAATTTATGCCTATCTAGAGGGAAAAAACCAATCTAGATGTGGGAAGGAAAGGATTGCTTTTTGTGGCAGGAGCATTTCAATACGTGGGAGAGGTGACAGTCAAGTTGGTCGTGTGAGGGGCCCTAACTTTAGGGGAGGTCATGTGAACATTGTGGAGAGGAACGACATGGTGGAATCTATTACGCCCAGTATTGTCCAAGGAGGAGCTATCATTTTGAAGTAACCTAATATTGCTACTGTCAATGAGGCAACTAGACTAGGGGAAAAGCTCGATGGCTTCAAGAAAGTTAAGGAAAGAAAAGGTAAAGGAAAGCATAATGGGGAACAATCTAGCTGGAAGTCTGACCATATTGCCTCATTGTGCATGTGATTTGGTCAAGTTCTCTTTTAGATTAGAAATGCATTTGTTCCCGAGGTATAGTATTTCAAGGGATTTTTTTTCATTAGGTGATTTTCCCCTGCTAATGGCCTCGCCGAAGTTGGGGGGTGCTATCTATTTAATGTTGGTGAATCTAGCTTGTTGCTTTGCCAGTTTTCTTATTTCTTTCTTTTTCATCTTTTTTCTTTAATACAAATGCCCTTTTAGCGGAAAAAGTAAGTAATCCAGAGGATCTCCCAAGTGCGGAATTTTCCCTCTATCAATTTTCTCTCAACCTTCTTCCCAATCTTCCAAGCTCAAGGAGTTTTCAGACAATATTTGGGCATGGGTATGCAAAATGACTATGGAGAAGTAACAAAACCAGTCCTCTTGCACCCATCGCAAGGTTCATGCTCAGAATAAATGTGACGACTGAGAGTGGTAAAGTGGATATTCATCAAAAATTGATTGGGTAATCCTTTCCTGTTTGCATTGTTGTTTACTGTTTTGCTGCTATTTTTCTATCTATTTGTTTCCCTCTTTCTTTACAGATCTTTTACATTAACAATAAGGCTCTGATGTGAAAGCATTTGCAGATCATCAACGCAAAATACTCTTTACATTCTTGCTCTGTTGCCTTTCTAGTTGTATATGTTTACTATTATGTTTTTCTAACATTGCTTTTGGTGAATTATTGGTGAATAAAAACCTTTGTTGGAGAACATCAAAAGAGGTCTAGCCTCAAACAAAATACATCAAATAGAAAAAGGATAGTGAAGCCTTATCTGAAAACACCAAGAAGAAACAATGTGTTGAGTCTTGAGACAATTTAAGTCTAAGGCACGAAGATGATTAATCTTAGTTTTGACATCGAATTCAATAACACTCATAATATTCTTATGAGACTGGGAATTGGAGGACTGTCTACATTTTTTTTCTTCCCCCACCATAAATGATATATAGATCCACAGAAAACCATCATGATAGACCTATAATAGATTGACTTTCCGATAAACTCCTTCATAATCCAACGCCATTCAATATCAAAGGAAGGAAGGGGAAACTGAGAAGGGTGGCATTTGCAAAGAACCCTAGTCCAAATCCCCCTAGAAAAAGGAAATTAAAGAAGAGATGATCAATAATTTCAAGGGCATTCCAACAAAGGTAGCGACTGTGGTCCAACCTGGGAAGCCTTTGTATTCTATGGTTGTGGGGGGTAGATTGCCATTGATTAAGGATCTTCCTAATCCCATTCATGTTGGGTCTTTTACGAAGGTAGTAATTCCTTAGCAAGCCTATGATGAACGGTTGGATAGCTTCAAATTCGCTTTGGGGAAACTTTCATTTTGTGTCAATGGATGCAATTCGAAGAGAGGCTATAGAGTCTTGGAATTTGAAGGTCAAGGTGTTATTAAAGCCTATGGGGAAGGGATTTATATTATTTAAATTTGAAGAGGAAGGTGATATGGTTATGATCTGGAAGCGGAATCAACTCAGAGTTGAGGGGCAACAGATCAATTTTCAACGTTAATGGCAAGACTTCAACATACATGACAAGCAAGTGTTTATGAAGATGGTGTGGATACAATTCCCTGATTTGCTACTTGAATACTAGCATGAAAAGATCCTTCTCACCATGGCTAAAGCAGTGGGTCATCCAGTGGCCCTTGACAGAAGTATGAGATCTACATTAATGGGGAGCAATGCTAGAATTATTGTTTAGATGGATATGAGTATCAAATGCATTGAGGAGACCCAAGTTGAATGATTGCAACCTGGTACGGCTTTACGTTTCTGTTTCACGTAGCCAATTGTATGCGTAAATGGTTTGGGTCATTGTGGTTTTTGCAAGAGGGTAGGGCACACTATTAATGATTGTCGATATAAGAAAGAAATTGATACTGCTATAAGGCGACAAGAGGAGGATGGTATTCCAGGAGTGTTGAAATAGTCTACTGGCATTAACTTTAATGAGTGTACAATGGTGCTCTTATATAGAGATTACAGTTATTGAGTTATAGACAAACTCTATGATCACATGTGGGAGACTCAAACTCTAATAGTAATAGGGTAGGACTCTGTTAACATATGTGAGTAATGGGTAGAAAGTCTATTATCACATGTGAGAGTCTTATTCCAACTCTGCTGTCTCATGAGGTAGTCTTGAACTCCAAGTAGTCTCTAGAGTTTGTGCACACTAAAAATGCATACAATGTAGGAGAGGTTGTTGAGTATGAGTATGACTCTAGAGGTGGAGTTCGAGTGGGATGCTAACTGTCCTGATACACCCCCTCAAGGTGGGGATTTGAATGATCGAATATGCAGCTTGTCCCTTTGAGCTGAGTGCTTTGGTAAGGATATCGGCTATCTAGTCATGTGTTGAAATGAACTGCACTTGAAGGTCCTTGGAGGCAACTTTATCACGAACGAAGTGGAAGTCAATTTCAATATGCTTAGTACGAGCATGAAAGACCGGATTGACCAAAAGGTAAGTGGCCCTAATGTTGTCACACCAAAGAATGGGTGCAATGGGAATAGTGATCCCTAATTCCTCAAAGAGAGAGCGAAGCCAAGTGAGTTCGGTGCAGGCATCAACCACTTCTTTGTACTCAGACTCGGTGGAGGAGCGTGCAACTGTCTTCTGCTTCTTAGAGGCCCAGGAGATCAGATTAGGACCCATATAGATGGCATAGCCTCCTATGGATTTGTGATCCGCACTGTCACCAGCCCAGTCAGCATCGGAGAATGCTTGTAATTGGAGGGAACTAGATTTGGAGATGAACAATCCATGATCCTTGGTACCTTGGAGATAGCGTAGAATCCGTTTGACTAGTGTCCAATGGTCTTCGGAGGGGGCATGCATAAACTGGCAAGCATGGTTCACTGAATAAGCCACATCAGTCCTAGTGAGGGTGATGTATTGGAGAGCACCGACAATGGAGCGATACTTGGTGGGGTCTGAAAGAAGGACACCCCCTGTGGAAGATGCTGCAAAGGTAGTGGCCATGGGAGTAGTGACGGGCTTACAGTCGGTCATGCCAGCCCTCTGGAGGAGATCAATGATGTACCAGTGTTGAGAGAAGAGGACACCATCAGACCAATATAGGGCTTTAATACCAAGGAAAAAGCTGAGACGACCAAAATCCTTGATAGAGAATTCTGAAGCAAGCCGATGAAGGAGAGTCTGAACATGAGTTGGTTGGTTCCCTGTAACCAAGATGTCATCGACGTAGACAAGGACATATGTGACAACAGAGCCCTGCATGTAGATAAACAGTGATGTGTCGGTTTGGGATGACTGAAAACTGGAGCGAGTGAGGAACTCAGTTAACCTGTGAAACTAAGCCCTTGGAGCCTGTTTGAGCCCATAAAGGGACTTGTGGAGGCAATAGACATGATTAGGGCGCAGGGCATCTTCAAAACCCGGGGGTTGAGCCATGTAGACTTCCTCAGATAGAATACCATGCAAGAATGCATTCTGAACATCAAGCTGACGAACAGCCCATCCATTAGATATGGCCAAGGAGAGGACCGTCCGTATGGTAGTAGGTTTGATGACAGGGCTAAAGGTCTCATGATAGTCAAGACCAGGTTGTTGATGAAATCCTTTAGCAACTAAACGGGCCTTATATCGCTCAAGGGAGCGATCTGCCTTCCGTTTGATGCGGTACACCCACTTGCAGCCAACCAGATTCATAGTTTCCCTGTAAGGCACAAGAGACCAAGGGCCCGTTTGATAACGTTTCTGCCGTTTTTGTTTCAAGAAACGACAGAAACATAAATTTTCGTTTATAGAAACAGAAACCGAATTGAAGGTGTTTGATAAGTCATATTTTTAGAAGTCGATAGTAACTAATGAAAGAATCGCCACAAGTCGTTTCTAGAAACGACGAAACAAGTTGAACTTGTTTCGCCTGGGTCATTTCTTGAACCATAAATAAGTAAAAATTTCTATTTCTATTTCTGAAAATAAGTGAAACGGAACAGTTTTATCAAACGCTTTTTACTCCGTTTCTGTTGTTTCTGGAAACAGAAACGGTAGAAACGCGTTTCTTGAAACGTTATCAAACGGGCCCCAAGTGCCATTACGTAATAAAGCATTAAATTCATCAGACATAGTAGAACGCCAATGAGGATCCTTGTGGGCCTGGGAGAAGCATGTAGGTTCAGTCGGATCAGGTGAGGTGGTGGTAGAGAGGGTCAGGGTGTCAGCATAGAGATCATGTAGGGTTCTGGTGCGACGGGGTGGGGTGGTAGAGGAGTAAGGGTTAGGGCCAGTTAGGGTTAGGTGAGGTGAGAAAGGAGGGGATATGGGAGAGGGTGGTTCGGGTAGGGGCAGTTCTGGGGTGGCAGGGAGAGGGATGGGTGGATTTGGGAGGGTAGGCAGAGGGCTAGGGTGAGGTTGAGGGGTAGGTATGTTAGGTGCAATGCCCCACGGGGGAGGGATAGTAGGAGGGGGTTGGGTTGAGGAGGATGGTGGTGCAGTGTGAAATGGGAAGGTAGATTCGTCAAATCTGACATGGCGAGATATGTAGATACGACGGGTGATGATATCCATACAACGATAACCATGATGGGAAGGGTTATATCCTAAGAAAACACATAAGGCAGAACGGGGTTCAACCTTGTGATGATTGTAAGGACGGAGCCATGGATAACAAAGGCATCCAAAGACTTTTAGAAAAGAGTAGTCCGGAGAATTGCCTGTAACTAACTGATGGGGGGATTTGTTACCTGTGATAGAGGAGGGCATGCGATTGATGAGAAAGATTGTGGTTTCAAAGGCATAATCCTAGTAAGCCTGGGGAACAGTGGCATGGGATAGTAGGGTAATCCCAGTTTCAGAAATGTGCCTATTACGACGTTCAATTGTTCCCTGTTGCTCATGAGTATGAGGGCAAGATAACCTGTGTTGGATGCCCAACTTGACAAAATAAGATGGGAGAGTACGGAATTCTCCCCCCCCCCAATCAGTTTGAATGGCCTTGATGGAGCGAGAGAACTGACATTCCACCAAGGCCTGAAAGGTACGAAAGGTAGAGTAAACATCAGACTTCAACTTTAAAGCAGTAAACCAAATATATTTAGTATGGTCATCAACAAATATAACAAAATAATGATTCCCATTTGAAGAAACTGTGGGGTGGGGGCCCCATACATCACTAAAAACCAAATCCAAAGGAGAGGAACTACGAGTACTAGTTTCACGTAGTGACAATCTACTAGCTTTGCCCATTTGGCAAGCAGAATATAAAGAAGGAGACTTCACGAGCTGATGACCAGGTAACATAAGACAAAGCACACGTTCATGAGGGTGCCCTAAACGATGATGCCAGCGACTGAAAGATGAGGCTGAGGCCAGATTGGCATAAGGTGACGCTGGAACGGAATAGAAACCATGCTTACTGTGTCCAGTGAAGAGGTTTTGATTGGTCTTTAGATCCTTCATAGAGAAAAAAGAAGAGTGAAACTCAAAGTAAACATTATTGTCACGGCAAAACTGCTGAACAGATAACAAAGAACAAGTGAGAGTGGGAACATGTAAAACATTAGAAAGAGAAAAGGAACAAGAGGGAGAAGAGATGGAAGCAGTGGCTATGTGAGATATAGGAAGGCCCTTACCCAACCACAAGTTGGTTATTACCTGTGTATGGATCATAGGTGGAGAATTGGGTTAAGTCAGGGGTGGAATGGTGGGTGGCTCCAGTATCAGGGATCCAAGAGGTGGTGAAGGATTGTGGAGGTGTGGGGTGATGGGGTGGAGGTGCGATGGTAGGAGGTTGAGGGGTAGGGAAGGGTGTAGTATGATAGGCATTGGGTTGAGGTCGTGACCGATTGTAGGGACGGGGAGGGGTAGGTAGAATGGCGGCTCTGGTAGGTCCCTGTGGGCGGTAGTAGCAAGTGTCTATCTGATGATTAGTGCGTCCACAGATTGTGCATGAATTATGAGCGAATGCATTAGAGCGACCAAATCCACTAGCACGGCCACGACCACAGCCTCGGGAGGAGCTTGTACCACAACTACTAGTGGAAGGAGGGCCACGACCTTGGTGAGTGACATGGACCGATGCATCGATGGCAGGATCAACAATGGGAAGGGCGTGAGTGGAGAAGGTTCTCGTGACTCATAAGGAGACCATGCATGTCGGTGTGGGAGATGGGCTCCTTTTGTGCCATCATAATAGAGGCAAGGGCTTGATAGTCAGTGCGTAGGGCCTGGAAGATGTGGATGTTAAAGTCTTCCGATGGGAGGGGCTTCCCTGCAGCTGCTAGCTCATCAGAGAGATGCTTGGCTCGATGGAGAAACTGAGTAATGGTCTCATCTGGTTTGTGAACCAGATTTTGAAAGGAGACGTTGAGAGACAGAATCCTAGTTGTAGACGGAGAACTGAATGCAACATGGAGTGCATCCCATATCTCTTTGCTAGTGGTCCGTCCAACTGCTAATGAAAAGGCCTCTTCAGAGAGAGAGGCAATGAGAAGGCTCATAATAAAAGCATCTTGCTCACGCCATGCCTTGGCTTTGATAGGGTCTTGAGGGCAACGATTATCACTTGTGACATAGTCGAAGAGGCGTTGGCCAGTGAGATAGGGTATGACCTGTTGCGCCAATAAACATAGTTCTTAGATGTGAGCTTTAGAGATATCATATGATGAGCACCAGATAGAGATGTGGGAGGTGGGGATGGTTCGGCCATGGTAGAAGAGGGAGGAGGTGGTTCGGTCATTAGGGATTGGAGTATAGAAAAGGTATGTGAGGGGAAAAGGGGAGAAAGGTGGGTTGGGGTTTTGGGTTTGCTTTGTTTTT
>NC_056565.1:33671723-33698916 GCF_013358625.1 Macadamia integrifolia | reverse complement strand
TTTTTGTTTGATTTTTTTTTTTTTTTTTGCAAGAGAGGAAGATGGGGAGGCATGGGTTATTGGAGAGGTAGTGGGGTGTAATAAGAAAAGGGGAGGAAAATGTGGGGATGAGGAAGGTGCTCGGTGGAGCTTTATGCGGCTCGTGATACCATGTTGAAATAGTCTATTGGCATTAACTTTAATGAGTATACAATGGTGCTCTTATATAGAGATTACAGTTATTAAGTTATATACAAACTCTATGGTCACATGTGGGAGACTCAAACTCTAATAGTAATAGGGTAGGACTCTGTTAACATATGTGAGTAATGGACAGAAAGTCTATTATCACATGTGAGAGTCCTATTCCAACTCTGTTGTCTCATAAGGTAGTCTTGGACTGCAAGTAGTCTCTAGAGTTTGTGCTCACTGAAAATGCCTACAATGTAGGAGAGGTTGTTGAGTGTGAATATGACTCTAGAGGTGGAGTTCGAGTGGGACGCTAACTGTCCTGATAAGGAGCAACCTATATTGATGAGGGTGAGGCTGATTGGAATCTGGATTCAGACCATGCAGGAGAAGTGATTGGGACAGGTGACCAGTTGAGGCTGTCTCTGCTGGAAAACTCTATTCCCTGTCGAAGTGGGGAAAGTGGGGCTAATCTACAACGTTTAGTTCCAGCACCATGTATCGATAAGGTAAGCAATACATCTGATAGGGGTGAGATTGAGGTTGTGATTCCAGTGATTTCTAATGTACTGTCTCAGATTAGTGAAAATCCTACTACAAATTTGGAGGAAAACAAACATACTCATAGGCCTAACGAGGCAAGGGCTGTGAGGGGGAACTCCAGGCATTCGAGAGAGGCTCTAGAGGATGCTGAACATGAGGTGTGATCAATCTCTGAGAGCACAATGCATAGAGGAACATTGGTGGTGCATCATGAGATTGCACGCTTTGATGACCTTGCTAGAATTGCAGAGCTCAATGCAGTTGCACAGGCAACAAAAAGGAGAAAGGAGAAGGGCGTTGTCAATGCGAAGCAAGCCAGAAGGACTAGGTGCATTGCATATTCCAGGAAGTAAGTCATACGAGTCCACTTCTAGAATGTAAGATGATTCAGGAAAGCCACTGCTCGTATGGATTTTAAAAATATGGTGGGGGAGAAGATCCTTGATATTATGTGTTTGGTAGAGCCGATTAAACACCCATCAGCTTTCCCTCATATGATGATGAATAGGCTAGGTTTTGAAGCTACTCTGATTAGTAATGCTCGAGTGGATGAGGTATTGAATCTATGGATTATGTGGAAAAGGGGGTTGAAAGTGCAAGTTGTAATCACTGATTCAGATAAGCAAATTACCATCAGGGTGGAGTGGAATCAACAAGATGTGTTTATTTCCTTCGTGCATATGAGCTATTTTAAAGCGATTAGAAGGCAATTATGGTTGGAACTTGCAATTGTTCCAGTAGGTCAGACTATGGATTATGGTTGGTGATTTTAACACAACTCTAGCATCGCATGAGAAGAGGGGACTAGGGGCTTTTAACTTGGGATCAGCTGTAGAGTTTGAAGCCATGGTTGACTCCTATTCAATGATTGCCCTTCCATCATAGGGAAGAAAATATACTTGGACCAATAATAGAAAGAGGGGGAACATAGCAGTTGTCCTTGAAAGAGAGTTTTGTAATGAAGAATGGCTAAATCGGTTTCAGGATTGTTCTCAAATGGTTTTGCAAAAAGACTTGTCAGACCATTGTTCTTTTCTAGTGGTTTCAGAGCCAACTGTCAAACCAATCAATTGCCCATTTAGATTTCACAAGTTCTGGTTGGAGGAGGAATCATTCTTGCAGCTAGTCAGAGAATCTTGGGAACAGGAAATGATGGGATCAGCATCCTTTGTTTTAGATGATAAGCTAAAACAATTGAAGCCACAAATCTACTCTTGGTCTAGAGCCTCACTCCCAAATTTTGAAGTTGCTCTATTAAAGGCAAAAGCAAATTTAGCCAAGGTTCAGGAGGAAATTGATAGTGGACATGGATGATGCACTGTTTGGGAAAGAAGTACATGCGAAAACGGCATATTTGAAGGCCTTATCTGATCATGATAAGTTTTGGGCTGAAAATCCAGAATCAGATGGCTGAAGTAGGGGGATAGAAACTCTAAGTTCTTTCATCTGGCTTCCAAAATTCGAAGATCCAAGAACACTATCAGGAGAGTGTGGAAGGCGGATAGAGCTATAGCTGTGGACAGGGAAGGTATGACAAACTATATATCATTATACTTTAAGGAGTTCCACAGAAGTACACCTATGGTGGAGCATGGGGAGTTGATGGATTGTATTCCACATTTGATAGATGAGGTGGACCTACTTTCCTTGGATTTGATCCCTAGTCTAGTAGAAATTAAAAAAGCAATGTGAGACTTGGACCCTAATAGCTCCCCAGGTCCAGATGGATATTCAGGGGCTTTCTTTAGGCATTGTTGGGAGGTGGTGGCTGATGACTTTGTTCGTGCAGTCAGAGAGTTCTTTCACACAGGAAGAATGCCCAAAGGTATGAATAACAACTTCTTAGTATTAATTCCAAAAGTTATTGGTGCTGAGTCTCTAGATTAGTATAGGCCTTTATGCATGGGGAACTTTTTTTGTAAGTTCTTATAAAAAATTCTTGTGACTAGGCTATCCCAATTATTGCCTAGGCTAATATCTGAGGAACAAGGGGCTTTTCAGAGAGGAAAGTCATTCATACTAACATTAGCCTAGCTTCGGAGCTGGCTAATATTATGCACCACTCTACAAGAGGAGGAGGAATCGGGGTACAGGTTGACACTAAAAAGGCTTTTGATACATTGTCTTGGAATTTTATTTATCAAGTTCTGAAAAAATATGGATTTTCTGACACTCGGGTAACTGGATTCATCAAATCTTGAGTTCTTCAAAAATTTCAATTCTTTTGAATGGAGTGCCAGTTGGATACTTTGGGGTTGAGAGGGGCCTTTGGCAAGGGAATCCACTGTCTCCGATCCTTTCAATTCTGGCGGAGGAAGTGTTCTATAGGGGGATGAGCAAAATGGTCAAGGAAGGGAAAGTTAAAGCCCTAAGGAGCCATAGGGGTGATTATGCCATCTCACCTGCTATTTGTAGATGATATTTTTGTGTTTATAAATACATCTATGAATTTTGTGAAGAATTTCAATGACTTTTTAACTCAGTATCATGAGTACTCAGGTCAATGTATAACTCTTGGAAAGAGCAAAAATTTTATGGGGAGAATTCCAGGGGAATGAAAGAAAAGAATCTCAAAGATATTGGGAATTCCAATATGTAATTTCCCAACTAAATATCTTGGGGTAGAGATATTTAAAGGTCGAGTGAAAAAACAGTTTTTGTTGGTTGTCTTGGACAAGATAAGGGATGAATAGATGAAAGGGAAACTTCTTTCCATGGCGGGAAGAGTTCAATTGGTAAAATCAGTTATTTCAGGGATATCGTACACATTTTCTCAGCTTATTTGTGGCCTAACTCTCTAATATGTAAAGATGAGCGCTGGATGCAAAATTTCATATGGACAGGTGGTGTGGAGACTACGAAGGCAATAACAGTTAACTAGGATACAGTGTGTAAGCCTAAGGAGGAAGGGGGCTTGGCATCCGCAGGCTCAGGGATATTAATAGATCACTCCTTTGCAAGCAGGCATGGGCTATAAAGCATGGAAGACTAGTATGATTTTCTTATTCAGAGCCCATTACACAAAAATTGGGAATATCAGGAAGACTTTTAAATCTTCATCTGTTTGGCTTGGAGTGAAGAGAGTGTGGAGTTTTATCACAAGTATGGAAAGGTGGATAGTTTGGAACGAAAATCCATAAAGTTATGGAATGATAAGTGGGTTGGAGTGCCGTACTTAGTTGAGTTTTGTAATATTGAAGATTGCTCCATATATGACTCTAATTTGAAGGTGGTGGATTTGATTAGGGATAGGCAAAGGGAGATTCCAGAATTACGATCTAATGATTTTAGAAGGGGTTTTGAGATGGTAAGGAGAATTGTGGTTCCATAATATGAAGTGGAAGATAAATGCTACTGGGGAGATACTACATCAGGTTGCTTTACAATTCTCTCTACATGGAATGAAATACGAAGACGTAATCCTAAAGTGTCGTGGTTCTCTCTGATATGGGCAAAAAGTTTGCAGTCGAGACAATCAACATTTGGGTGGAGCCTTTTACATAGGAAGCTGCTAACAGATGAGGTGAGTAGCAGGAAGGGCATCCCATTTGCTTCTAGATGTGTCTTATGTAAGGCCAGCTATGAGTCGATCACTCATGTGTTTGTTGAATGTGTCTTCTCGAGGAATATTTGGCAGAAAACTCTTGATCTCTCTAGTGTTTATTGGCCTGTGTGGAATGAATTTGATCAGTTATGGCAATGGTGGATATGTAAGAAGAGAAGTACAGGTTTGAAGGAAGAATGTCAGCGGCTTTTATTGTTAGTGCTAATAATATATGGAGAGAATGGAATGGAAGGCGCCAGGAAGGTTTGGTTTTGACTAATGATCATATTTTTGAAAGAATTAGATATGAGATAAAGGAAGCTAGCAGCACTCATGAGGTGAGTATCAAGAGCCAGACAGACTTAATAAATTGTCCAAGGTTGGGTTTGAAGCCTTCCTCATCAAGGGCAGTAAGAATCTTAGAAGTATATTGGTGTAAGCCTTACAAGGGGTGGATGAAGTTAAATATTGATGGTCATTCAATGGGGAATCCAGGGTGAGCAGGGGTGGGAGGCATGCTTCTCAACTGTACAGGAAGGACCATGGACTCATTCAGTTTGTTTCTTGGGGTGCAAACAAACTACTTTGCTAAGTTTGAAGCATTAATTTTTTTCGCTAAAAATCCAAATTTTATTAAAAAAGAAGAACAAAAGGACCACAAACAACAAAAAAGAACTGAAGAGCTAAAACCCCCCCACCTTCGGCATTGCCATCAACAGAGGCACTCAACAGCCACTACAGAAATGATAACGAGGCCTACCTAAAGCATCTTTCACCACTTCTTCCTTAATGTGAGTTGGAAGATTTGGAGAAGTTTCAAAAGACCTGATTTGGCTGCTACTTTAGCAAGATAATCAGCAATGACATTGGCCTCTCTGAAGCAGTGAGTTAGCTTCCAAGGAATAGACTGAAGATAATGAGAAATACTAGACCACTCTTGCAAAACAAACCAAGGAATGTTTTTTCCCTGCAGTGCCACCACAACCGCCTCTAAGTCTGTCTCTATCCATAGAGCCTCAATCATTCTGGTTTTTGCCTTCTATATTCCTTCTACAAGACCTTTGAATTCAATCACATAGTTTGATTGTGTTCCTAAGAAAACAATAAAAGAATCAAGAATTACACCTTTATGATCTCTAAGAACACTAGCAGCACTAGCTCAGCCTGGATTTCCCAAAGAGCATCCATCAAAATTCAGTTTATACCAGCCTACCATGGGAGCACACCAATACACTTCAAGAATAGTGTTTCAAATTGGCTCGTAATATGAATGAGGAATCCTTATGGATTGAAAGAGATTCACTAGCAGTGGTGATATTGATTCAGGAAAAAATGGTTCCATGGTATGCAATGCAGGAATGGTTAACAATCCAGCCATATCTAAGTACAAGGAGGTGGAAGATTACTCACTGTTATAGAGAGGTGAATCCCATTGTTGACTATCTAGCAAAGGAGGCTGCTAAGTCCAGATTGACGTGCTACAATTCTATTCTTCCTCCTCGTATAAGAAAGAAGATAGAACACGATGTTGCAGAAAGACCACGGTATAGATTTATCTAGTTCTCTCCCCTCTGTTGATGGCAATGCCGAAGCTGAAGGAGAGGGAATAGGAGTGCTTCAGGCTTTTTTAGCAAGATAGATCTTTGCTAATGGCTATGCCGAAGGTGGGGATTTATCTTTCGGCTAAGTTTTTTGTGATGTAATATTTTCTCTTTTAATAAAATTTGAGAATTTCTAGCTAAGTTTTTTGTGATGTAACATTTTTTCTCTTTTAATAAAATTTGAGAATTTCTAACATTAAAATAAAATAAAATAAAATAAAAAACAAAGGCAGCAATTGGGTATGGAGAGGTCCGGTGAGAAAGGAATTCCTGGGTAGGGAGAGAATTAGTGAGAACATGCCAGGTGATGAAACTATATATAGGGATGTGATGAGAGAACGAAACCAAGCTCCACCAAGAACTTTGGCTCCTTTCAATCCAATAAACTCCCAAGTCGAAGACGATAATAATATCCTACTGGAAGAAGGATTCCACTCAAAAATGTCCCCACTACCAGGGGGCTTCTACGAACATACAACTACTCCTAAGCAAAATCAAGAGTTGAGAAATTAAATGACTAGGGAACCAAGTACTTTTGGAGATAATAGAAGACACAAGCACCATCCTTTCAAATCCAACATTATACCTGATTCTGTCACCAAATGCTGAAAAAGAACTCCACAAGTGTGCAACCAGCCTAATGGTGGAGCCATCATCGACCTTGGAAACAATGATCTTGAACTAAATGTCTCAATTCTAAAATCTTTTTCCAAACCCAGAAAGCATCAGGTTCACATTTCACTGTCCAAATAGAATCCTTCCTGAGATATTTTAAATATGTCCATTGGGTACATAAACCTTCTCTTTTTAATAATTTTCCAAAGAAGGTTAAGAATGCAAACCTTATCAACATCTTTCACTCTTTTCAAAACCTAGACACCCTCCGTTTTTTGGAAGGTACATTGAAGCCCAACTGATGGTGTGAAAAAACAAAAAGTATTCTCTCCCCTTCCACAAAAAGGCACTCATAATGGCCTCGACACTCCAAATCACATAGCTAGGGAGACCATAGACTCGGGTCCAAAACAGATAGTAAGCTTGCATAACAAACCTAACAAGCTCCAAACGACCTGCAAAGGATTGGTGGATTTTCATTCTCTACTCCATTGTATTTATTTTTGTCATCTTTTTTGTTCCTTTTCTACCTATTATTTTCTTTCTTTCTGCTCTCTTACGACCTACCTCCTTACTTTGTTGTTGTGCTAAATATAGGTTTTTTTCTAGGTCTTCTTCTTGTGATTATAGTGAGCTGGAATGTGAGGGGGTCACAATCACCCCCCCCCCTATTTTGGCTAATGATCAGTATTTTTATATTATCTATAGAAAAAGAATGGTGAAAAGAATGTACATAAAAGACATCCAGACACGCCAAGACATCTCAAAGTCGCAAAAGAGATGTATAGTATATCATACGTGGGTGACAAAGCCTGATTTAATCTTTTTATGTGAGACAGAGTGCTCTAATCGTGAGAAGCTCTCTTTGCTTTTCTTAACAAACTATCCTCTACTAGGTGTGACCACAATCCTATAGTCCTCCATACTTCTCTACCAAGCCCAATTACTTTAAGAAGATTTTTCACTTTCAAGCCATGGATGTTTTCACCCGAATTTATATATTTTCTTGGTGAAAAGAGGAATGATATTGGTTATTGTAATCTTATGGCTAGGTTGGCTGCTCTAAGTAGGATCCTTAGGGGATGGAATACTCAATGTTTGGCCATATGGAGCAACAGAAAGCTAAAATTTGTAATTCTTCTTTTAAATGGGGAATCCTTTAACCTTACCACCATTGAATCCCTTTGATGAGTGTGTCATAGTCCTTAATTGGCTGCTTGATGCGAAGGAGGTTTTTTCATTTTAGAAATTAAGGCAAAACTATATTACTGATGGGGATCGAAATCAGAGGTTTTACCATATTGTTTCTGTTGGGTTGTGGGCTTAACTGATTCAGAATGATTTATTGAGCCCAGGCTATTTTGGCCCCACTCCAGGTGGGATATTCTTGCCCCAATCCATTGTGTGAATGAATTAAGGTTAGGAACTCTATTATAAATAGAGGCTAATGGTCCCTGTAGTAGTCACTTGCTTTTGGGAAATCATTAAATCCCCTCACAAGATTTAATGCAAAAGAGATTTTCAAGGTGAAAGGCTACAGAAGACCATAGCAAAGGAACCATGTCCATGTAGTTCTCCGTTGCCCACAAGGGACTATTCTTTAGCTCTTGGGGATCCACCCTACGCTTACATGTATGTGATTTTACCAGTTGTTTAATTGATTCATCATGTTCTAGTAACTGAGAGGGATTGGTTTCATATTTAAAGAACTAATCCAACAAGTGATATTAGAGGCCCCCCTCCACGAGAAAAAGTCATAAAACCTAAAGAAGAAATATAGTCGTCACCAAAATCTTTGGGCCCCAAAATGGAAAGTAAGAGGGGACCGCCACGATCACAACATCATGTAGCACATTGTCAGAATCATCTGGACGCACCACCATGTACCTCTACGGTCTAGTGAGTGATCTCACACACCAAACCATGGGTTAACTTGTAATGGTTTTTGGGTTAACTCGGTGAAACGGCCAAATTGAACTGGGCTGACAAAGTCAGGTCAACCTGACCCATTGACCATCGACCCAACCCATCAACCACCCTGGTGACATGTTGACTAGACTCGATCAACTAGTGAACCGATCTAACTGTCCGAACCAATAACCCAAATTGAAGACACATAAATCTGACCCGATAATCTAGATGGGTGAGCCAGTTGAACCAAATCGGTCCAAACCAAACGTCTGACCAAATCGGATCAGCCCGAGAGTGGTTTCACGCGTCAACTTATAAGGGCAAGTGGAGGGGTATTTTTTACCCCAATTTTTTTGCGTTGGGTTCCAAAGATGGATTGACTATATGATGTACTTGTGAGAAGTGAAGTGGAAAATCACTCATTGCTATCGTAAACTGAATTCTGTCGCTAACTACCAATCTAAGTCTGGAGCTCAATTTGAAGTGTTTACCCCTGTGATCTCTTGGTCGGCTTTGGTCAAGATGGACTTGGACATGGATGCCTCGGATCATCCAAGATATAGGTTGTTTTGACCATCGTAGTTGGGTTTTCTCTGTGTGGGTGTGTTGAGTTTGGTGTCCTTTTCTGCTAATGGCAATACCAAAGGTGGATTAGAGGCACCATCTCACGCATCCAAGTGGGAGGGTGGGGTTGTGGTGTGCCCTCTTTTATTGTATATTATTTTTCCTTTTTTTTTATTATTAATACAAATGATTTTTAGTGAAACAAATTAGGTTTTGGGATGAACCTTGCATTCATTCCTACTTGGAGGGGTTTTGTATCCCTTTCTCTTGTAAGAGACATTCTTTTTATGAATTTTTTAGTTGATAATCAATGAAAAGTTCCTCTTTTTTCTAATATTTTACCCTCTCATGTGGTCTGTCATTCTAAAAATTAGACTACCTATAGTCCCTTGTAATGACCAATATTGGATTACAATCAAAGTCGGGGCTGTTAACCACCAAATCAGCAGTTATTTTTATTAGAAAGGTTTCTGATACTGTTTCTTTGATTAGGACCTCAATTTATTACAAACAATGGTGGGAAAATAGTTGTTATCTTACCGAAAAATAAATAAATAATTGTTACCGTCTACATGGTAGAAAAATAAAAATCAGGCGAAAGACAAATGTTAAAATGACACAGATTTCAAATTTTGCACCATGGTCAATTTTGACAGTTTTACCCTAACAGATTTTTCGGTGAGGGCTCTAGGTAACTGGTGTTTGGTTACACAACATGAATCAATAAAATTTATTAAGAATTTAATGACTTTTTAGAAAATTGGGAAACAACCTCTTTGCAAAGCAAGGACTAGGTTGTACACATTATGGCCCTTCTGACCTTTAGTGGTCGGAGCCTCATGCATTAGGTGTGCTTTGATTTTTAATACTTTTAAGAAATTATTTTATTTTGAACAATAGGAGCCTAATTAAAGCTCATGGGAATTGAGTATCACTGTGGATTCATGATTTTACTTTCATTTCTATAGATTAACAACTTTTCTAGAATTATATCGTTGTAGATTCATCCTAGCAAAAAAAGAAAAAGTCATTGTGGATTAATGATTTCACCTTCATTCCTATAATAAAGTTTCAACTACAACCAAAGAGAGTGGATCAAGTTCTCGGGGACTGACCCACACGGATGGACACCCAAGGAAAAACCTTGTGGTGGATTCCATCTATGTGGATGAAACCGTACAAGAATGGATCTTGTACAAGAACCTGATCCACACTCCAACCAAATGCCATGATGATCACCAAACCCTGTCTTCACAAAAACTCAATTTTCTCTTTGGGAAAAAGTAGCCTAAAAGCAGCATGGGTCTTATGCTTGAACATAAAGGGCAGTGGATGACCGGATCACCCCTCATGAAAGACAAAAATCTCCATGTTGATGCTTTTGTGGGTGTTCTTATTGATCCTTGCATTGGTGTAGGGCCATACTGCCTTTTTGGAAATTCATACTTTTTTTTTAATAGAAATAAAATAACTGAAAGAATAAATATGTACAAAACCTTCATATATTGCTCAATAGAACAGAAGGAAAACAAAAATTCTACATGGGTTCTCAGGAAGAGGAGAGAGAGAGAGAGAGGTGACCTTGATGAAGAAGGTTCAATTTATCCCGTATTTCTAGATGCGAACGTTTAACTTGTTCGTGCACTTCTTCAAACAACCAAAACTTTCCCTTAACTATTCAAAGAATTCGGAAAGTGGTCACTGCTGATAACGTAACTCAACATGGAAAGCGCCAAGATGAGTTCTCTGTGAGTAAATAGGATATGACTTTGCCTCAACCCCTGAATGCCTGAGAAATAGGATAACGGAAGGTCCATCATATCCCCTGAAACGTGCGTACTTCCCTCGGAATAGGAAAGCTATGGTTCTGAATCATTTGGAATCCACATACTTCGCAAGAAATATGAAAGCAATAGGTCCATTAAATTCTAGGGAAAGGGCTTATGCGGGCCCTACCAGCATGGGATCAATGGGAACTCATGCATGGCATCCAAAGAGAGGTACCGGTTGATCATTTTACTGCCCCATGTGAGAGTGCATTGTGAGGCGCTGTTGGACAGCATTTCTTTTTCCCTAACATTTTTCATGACTTTTTATGTTTCAAGGTTGAATTTTCCTGAAAAGCCCTCAAGGTCAAGGCAAACCTGATGAGCCCAAATTTGTAAACACCAATCTCAAATCCCTTGCTCACATCTAAAATTTAACCTAGATAAGTTTGTCAAGTGATAGAAGAAATGTTGAAAATCAACCCTGGGAGAGTGCCTAATAGTGATCGGAGTAGAGTAAAGATGCATAGATGTATAAATTTTTTTTTAATTGGTTGCATAGATGGACATTGGATTCATGCCAATGCATAGGAGGTTATTTGATTGATTTAGGCTATAAATAATCCGACACGTGGGTCATCCAAGGCAAGTACTAGCTGTCCAATGAATCAGAATTACCACATCTTCTTCCTCGTGAAACAATGAGATGTATTGCCTTAATAAGGTTATTGAGGTTGCCAAACCATTCAAATGAATCATCTCCTCCCCACCCCACCCCCCCACCCCTCCCCTCCCCTCCCCTCCCCTCCCCCTTTCTTTTCTTTTCTTTTTTTTTTTCGAGGTGGGCCGGGGGGGGTTTGGGGGAGTAGGAAAACTATTTTGCGACCAAGTTTACATAAACTCAAGATAACTAAAGCCTCCAAACACCAATGAAATAATGACCACAAGTTTTCACATAAAGCACAGAGTAAATATGAAGTTTTAAGACCTTTGGAATTCATCTGCAACTTATTTTGTTATATACAGAAGACAGCTCGCATTGATCATTTACAATAATAAGGATTCATGTAACCGATCTCATTTAGTTGGGATAAGATTGAGTTATTATTGTTATTGTTATTATTGAAATAATATCTATGAACTCCTTTGAAACCAAGGTTTCAAGCCGTTGCAATAACAAATTGAAGTCATCGTTACTCCTAAGGAGGGTTAAACGTACATATCTGTCTTCAATGCCGAAAAAGCTACCTGAACGACCAATGACACCAGCAGCTTGTCCTCTTCCATCTCACACTTCATCCATGCATAACCTACAAAAGGATTTAGTTCAGTGATGTCAATGTAAAGTTTAGAAGGAATTAGTGGATCGATTTGAAATATTTCACTACTCAGCTAGCATTCTAGTTGTCTGTCAGTTCAAGTAAATTTCATTGCAAGATAGATATAATTACTTAGGAAATAATCAGAGATGGGCTACGTCTACGGTCGAGCGATAACAAAGCTTCCATTATTCTAATGAAAATATCAAAAAAACCCTAACATGCACTCACCACTTTATGTTAGCACCCTATATATAGCGTTTTGACGTGTTACAATATAAAGAAACTCTAATTCCCGAAAGAACAAGAAATCCCTTATTATAAACGACCCCAAAAATATTTGGAGTAACCCAACACCCTAGCCCACTCTCCGGTGAGTGGAACTGCTAATATTGGGAAAGAATCAACAATACATCTTGGATTAAACTAAGATCAGGCTTCACCAATAACAATAATGTAATGTACTTAAAGAATGTGTAAAATTTAAGCATGGCTCAAAACATATCTTTTTTAACCTTAAAAAAGAAAGATAAAATAGATATGCACTATGTCTAGAGTAATTAGTACTTCGGATTCAACCATAACCCACACAAACACACACACACACACACAAACAGAAGGTCGATGAACATCTTGCAAGTAACCACAATATTGAGAAGACAATTTTTGAACGGAGAAACGCTTCGAATAAGCAATAATTTTGTTCAGATTTTCCCACCGATCTGCTATGGCTTTGTATCCAAATTCAAAGAGTGTCTTCCCTTCATCTTCCAATACCACTTTCAAAATCTCCAAAGCTCGCACTTGGGTCTCATGAGAGACACCCAGGGAAATAAGTTCCAAATATGTTACCATTCTTTGATACACATTGGCATCTTTTATGAGTGCCAATCTGCATAATCAGAAAAAGAAAATAAAAGTAGAGTTATATATAGTAAATTACTGCTAAATGAGTAATAGCTAGAGAGTATTATATTACCCAAACCGGCTACCGGCATGACCCGTAATTTTTGACAGTGTGAAGATCATTAGATCTCTATCAACAGGAGCAGGGATTGCTGAATAATGAGGCCAATAATATGCATGGTCATACATAATATTCACATTTGAGCCTTGGAGAACAGGATCTCTTAATTTACTACCAGGGTTGTTGGGTGAAGTTACAATTTCCATGAAAGACTTGGTAGAATTGTTTGATATGTTCTCCCATAAAGTAGCATCTCCTTGCCATTCAAAGTTCCTTGATTTAAACATGGTTGCATGAGCTTGATACATGTGTAATTAAAAACAACCAGGATTTAATCAGAAAAAATTAATTCATTTTACCTAGGTTTGGTTGCAAAGGAATCAAAGAAAAGGAAAGTAAAAAATTTCAAACTCAAAAAAGAAAATTTAATAATTATTACCCAATTGTATCATAATTAGTAATGATACATTTTACATGTTTTTATTTTTATTTTTATTTTTTTTTCACAAAGAGATTTGTATGCAAAGTAAAGTGAAATTAATAAGCATATATAGAATATTTCGAGTTAATGATATAGCTACACGAGGTAATGATTACACAAGGAAGTTTCTTTTTTAAGTTCGAAATTTTCACTTATTCCCTTTATTTCCCCTGCAACCTAACAAAGCCTTTTAGTTAGAATTGCAAAGTGAATGGTAGCAGGGTTGTTTGTTATCGAGTAGTAAGGAGCTCGTGCAACAATATTAACGGGTTTTAACAAGCGGACGTCATCGGAAAGTGCATAGAGTGATGCATGAAGCAATTGTGTTGATCCAACACCAAATACTATGAATTTCCTTCTGTAACAGCATTTCCAACAGTCTTATGTAATTTTTGGATATGTTTATCAAGCTCGGCCGAGACAAATGATGATTTTGGGAATGAGTAACTCATCCGATGCCAACCAGAGACTGTTACGGCACTGCTTGTTGCATGTTGCATCTTGCATCTTGCATCTTGCATCTTGCATCTTGCATCCAATATGGTTCCAAAAACAATAGATCCCCTCTGCAAATCATGATTAATAATTATTATTATGAAAATATCAAATTGTTGGAAAATCATGCTTTGTTTGACTCAAGTGAGTCGAGTAAAAATATATATATATATATATATATATGAAACTTGGTTAGGAATCAAGAAGACTTGCCCATGTTTAAAAAATGATTAGTCTAAGTCAGTTTGATTTTTTTTTCTTGATTCTGTTTTTTCCTGAGTCATGAAAAACTCACCAAGTCTGTTTTTCTATTTTGTGGGCCATTTACTATTCAGAAATATGGTTCCAAAAACAATAGATCCCCTCTGCAAATCATGATTAATAATAATTATTATGAAAATATCAAATTGTTGGAAAATCATGCTTTGTTTGACTCAAGTGAGTCGAGAAAAAAAAAAAAATATATATATATATATATATATATATGAAACTTGGTTAGGAGTCAAAAAGACTTGCCCATGTTTAAAAAATTATTAGCATAAGTCAGTTTGATTTTTTTTTTCTTGAATCTGTTTTTTCTTGAGTCATGAAAAACTCACCGAGTCTGTTTTTCTATTTTTTGGGCCATTTACTATTCAGAGACCATAAGCTGATGTACAAATAAAACAAAACTCCATATATATATATATATATATATATTTCTCCTTATTGTGAATATCCCCGATCTCTTCTCATTCAAAGAGGAGAAGAAGGAAGATATTAAGAACATGACTTGTCTAACTCATCAAGTTTCCGAAAAGACCACTATAATCCCATGTAGTTAATGCCCCCCCCCCTTCCTTCCCATTGGCCAGCTCGCTAGCACAATGGCCACACAATGGATATGACATATATACGTTGTTTGAAAGTAACCAAACACTATAAAACATAGACTTTTGGGTTGGGGGAGTGGGGTGAACAAGCTTGATATGCCAAAGTTCAACGTTGTTCCTAGATGAATAGGAGAGTTAAAAGTTGACTAGTTTGGTTCAAGGTCTCAAGCCAAAATTAGTGAATTAGGTTAGTGTAAAAATTCTCTATAACGTTGCTCTTGCACCAGCATGGGGGGCTAATGAGAACATACCTAAAAGCATCAACAAGGTAGGAATTTCTACCTTTCAGGAGGCAGTCATTTCACCTGCCTCTATCTAGGCACAGTATCCACACTCCCAATTAGAGTCTTTTTTTCCCATTGGGTTATTATGAAGGATAAGTTTACATGTTCTGCTTTAGTGGGCCTAAAATATGGGCCTGCTAACAAAGACATAATGTGCCAACAGGCCTACTAAGAAAAAGAAGGAAAAGGATGAGTCATGAAGGCTGTGGGAGGGGGATTCCTGAAAATTAGATCAAGAAAATTAGAAAATACCCACAACCAGAATTTTTTTTTTTTTTTTTTTTTTGGTGGCAGGGTGTTTTATCTTAGTGAAAAAAGATCATTTCGACTTACTGAAGAATAACTATAATCAGGCTTCTAATAAGAATCAATATGTTAAAAAAAATTAATTAAATAAATAAATAGATGAAGCAATTGTTTCTTCCGTAGGGCATGCCTAATAATTATTTGAAGTGATCCTAATCTTCCTAACTATTCACGGTCCAAAAAATTATCTACTCAAAAAGGAAATATATATATATATATATATATATCATATTATTTTTAACTGCATGTACACATGCTTCGTGGCTAATCTTTCCCTTTACTACCAAAATCCTTCTTTCTTTTTAAAATATCCTACTTCCTTCCCTATCTTTTTTGTCCATCAATTTTATTTTTCCAAATTATTAGTACCCTTTATATTATTTTAATAATTAAAATTAATAACTCTTTAAAAGGTAAATTTTTCCGATTTTCCTTTTCAACTTTCAACACGATATTAGATGTCTGTTAATTTCTATATTCTCTTTCAAAACGATATTACAAGGTCATTCTTGACCGCCTCAATCTATCCCCCATCTTATCCCCAAATTAGAACCACCCTATATCGTTTCTATATCCTTATCGTCCAGATTTCCATATAATATCTCTAAATTAAAAACAAAAATCTTATTTCTTTTAAAATTCTTCAAACTCTCTCTTTGATATTATAGGGAAGTAAATTTCGACATATCTTCTAACAAAAAAAAAAAATCTGTTTACAAGAAAATCAGATTTTCTTAAAATCCAATACCGCATCGATTTTCTTTCTATCTCTGCTACTTTGCTTCTACAGTCTTCCTCTTCAATCCCCTCTTCCACTAATTCATTCACCAATTCTCTCGCTTGTCCATCGGGTCAGATCGTTAGAGGGTCCGTTGTTGGTTCTCTACTTGCCGCCGGCATTCTTTATATCGTCATTACCGCATTCACTGATCCATCTTATTACCGGTTACCTACTGAAGATGAGTTACGGAGTTCGATCTCAGGTAATGTTGGTCACTTACCATGGGGCTCCGAAGGTGGTGGTGGGGAAAGAACCCATGGCCATCCTGGTCCGGCGGAGTCATGTGGGATGTCAATCTATGGCAGCCGTCTCTCTTTTTATGCAATATATAACCCTGGTCAATTTTTATGAAATTTGTAGATAATACGATTTTGTGTATGACTTGTATGGGAATGAGTCAATCAAACCCATTGCTCAGAATTGAACCATTGATCAATGCCTAATTTGATGTGAGTATCAAGCTGATGTGCTCAACTAAACTGGGTGGTCTTGGTTGCTGTCTTTATTGATTAATAAGCATTGAGATTCATGAACTTGAGTAAAGGCCACACAACTTAGGCTGCCCAAGGTTTCCCCTAGCTTTTGATTTATGTGTTTTTGGGTTGTTTTTCATCAAAATTGAGAAACGAAAACATATAATATGTATGGGAAAGGGCAAGGTCAAGGTCAAGGTTGAAGGCAGAGACTTTGATCGTTTCTGATTGGATCTGTTGATTAATGTTGCCTCTGAAATTATTGCTCCAGCAGTCACTCTCTTCCACATATTGGACACAACCAAAGTGCTTTAAGCAACATTAATCTGAATTTATTGGGAGCTGCCCCTTACCCTTGTAGAGTAATTTCTAAACCTCTAATCTGATATTTAATTAGATTGTTAAATTGGTTGTTGGTCCACAACAACACAACTGGTTTGTTCAGATTTTACTATAGTACTTCATTCAGTTCATGTGTTTAATATTTAATGTGCACATATATGACATAAAAATTAGGCTCTAATCTCTAGCAGCCAATATTCGACGGCACAAATTAGGCTCCAATGCTCCAATACATATATTTTTTCCCAATGGAAAAGGCACACTTTAAGATTAATGGCTTCCAAACAGTCTGAGATCACGATTGCCTTCTCCAGGTGAAATTTATCAATGAAAGTAATAGCTTTTCCAATACCTTGAATCTCTTTTTCAAATGCTGAGGTAGCTCTTTCTGATTCAACTTGTGCTTGATTTTTTTTTCATCACTGGGTTTATTCAAACATCAGACCAATCAGCAATGTAGCATAAAGGATCACAAAAACAATTTGTGAGAGTTAATAATTTCTGAATTTGATGTGCAAGGTGTATAGCTTGAAAAGAGAACGAATTCAAAATATGATGATTGTTGGAACTTCAACAGTACCTAGAAGATGTGTATGGGTTAGTCAAACAAATAGGTATTGGGTTGGGGGAAAAGTTCTGTTCCCTACACCATTTATTATAAAGCTCCAAGATGTGAGATGGGTTCTCACTTGGTGTTCTTCATCACTACTACATTGACCCTTTTCTTGCCAGATTGTGTATGCCACAAGGCTTCTTTTTCAATGATTTATTTATTTGAGAAAGTTTTTCTTCATCCATAGACGGCGGTTCACCAGCCATCCTAGGCTTCACAAACCCTATAGGGTTTTGTATGTTCCCAAAATACCCTCCTGGTAACCCCAATCCGATGACACTCATCTGAAGCGTCGTGGTGAATGAAATTCATTCACTGTAACCTTAGGAAAGTAGGTCCTTTTTCATTTATTTTTTATTTTTTTGTCACCAAGGGTCAAGAAAGTAAGTGCCTACATGTTTTGGACAAGCAGCTCCTTCACTGTACATCCTCTCGTGATCTTCATTGCTTTGAAATCCTAAGCATTTCATGTGTTCTCTCTTACAAATACCAGTCTAGGCTAGCTGGAAAGGGAAATACCCTTTGTACAGTTTCAGCTCTTCCTCAAAAACTTGTATCAAAGAGTCTAATTATGAGTAGATTACCAGAAAACCAATTTGATGACTTACAGAAGCTTGGATTTGATGCCAATTTCGATCCTATATATAAACGTGATACTTGGTTATTGGTCCATGATGCAAAGAATGTATCTCTCGAAGGAGGAATTGTGGATGATTACAAGGGACTCAAGAATTTCCTGTTCCCATATTTTTGGAACACAGAGTAGCCATATTGGATGAAATTGATCAGATGGTTTGTTAGGACCTTTATCTTGAATTAAAACTAATAATTGTTTCTATTTTAATTAATTCTGAAATGAGTTGTGTGACCCGTTAAAGGAAGAAATCATGGTGTGATGATTGGCTGGAGGGGGAGGTAGAAATGGAGGATATAACAATGGACCTGGTAACAGATATTGACAGCTGTGATTCGAAGAACCCACTTGCCGTCGTTGATGGCATTGAAGACATTTATGCCCACTACAGAATATCTGAGGCGCATTGTCTTGCATTATTCTTGAAAAAGCTCAGATCCACAACCATGGTTGTACATATTTTTAATGGTTTTTTGTACGCTCTCTTTATGTTCTTATTTTCTCAATGATCCTAGAATTTACAACTTGAAACACTATGTCAACATACATATGCAGTTTATAAATATAATTTCTTCTTTTTTTTTTTTACCGATTTACATCCTAAGGCATTCACAGGTTTTATTTGCGTTTTAATTTTTTTTCCTCTCTATTTGCGTTTCAGTTTGTGTTTGATGGAATTTTGCCTGATATTTCTCCTTGTATGGGATCTTTTTAAATATTAGATGATCATCTATGCCTCTATGATCAGTATGGTGAAGATGCGCTTAAATTTCGTAAGAAGGATTTGATCAGCAATTCAAAACTATAAATGTTACTCAACCTAACTTTGCATACATGCAAAATGTTCAAGCATTGTAGTAATGATGAAAATGTTAATAGTAAACACTTCCGCATTCGTTCATCCTCTTGATTACAGACTTCTAATGTAGCAAAAATTAGAACTTTAACAGAAATACTAAAAGTTAAAACAAAGCTGTAGAATATTAAATCAAGGCTCCCACAATTTGTGATCTCAGTTTCCTTGAATTCTTTTACTAACTTTGTACTCGTTGTATATGGCTTAATCCCTATTTCAAAATCTCTCCCTCGTGTGAAGTTTCAGAAATGTCATAGTCATGGCATACTTGAAATGTGTCCATGGCACCCCAGGCCCTTGGCCTAGCGGTTTGCAGAGTGTTCAGTAGAGTACCTGCTTGAGGGTTTGACACTTGATCAACTCCTCTCACACCAATTTTCTTGCTTTCCAAGAAGTGTGGTTGTGGCCCCTGTTGCCTACTCTGTGGGTCTCTTCTTAGCAACAGCTCAAGTAATGGAATTAATCTTCATAAATTAGGGTTCACATCATTCTCCTTATCTCTCTCTCTCTCTCTCTAACATTTTTTCTAAATAATATAATTCTCATTATTGAGTAAAATTTACTTTCTTTATTAAACTCTCTATTTTTCTCTTTTGGCAATATCTTTATTAAACTCACACCCTCCAATCTATCATGCCACATTCTAACAAAAAAAAAAAAAAAAACCACCATCCAAATGGATATTTTTCTTTTTGTGCTCCCACGTGCAAATGCACGTGTATTTCTTACTAGTATATATACATATATATATATATATATATATATTTTTTGGGTAGAAAATGATAACATATTTCATGCCAAAATGCCAGTGACTCATATTCCCCACGACGAGAAGCATGTATAGGATACGGTCAAGAGTCAAGACATAGCATGCCATAGAAAGTCAAAACCACTACATTTATTTACCCAAAAAAAAAAAGCCAGATTGAGAAAACCAATTCAGCAAGTTTGTAATTTTATCAGAAATATTTATGAACTCAGTGTACGTACTTCATGTCAACCTTAAGTGCTTAACACTGCACCCTTGATAATTGATTGGCTGAACAAATTAATAAATCATTTAATGGTCCAAAAAATACTGATTTAAGTCGTGTTTATGAAAAAATGGGAATTAATTTTCTTAAAAACACAAAAAGGGAAGAGGTGGTTAAGAGAACAAACCCGTCAGCGTTTGCAGGGCAGGCAGGCAAGACCTAAGAGCAATCAGGGCCTCCGTAACATAAGCTACACTCACAGACAGGCTTGCCTCCTTGAGAAAGGGATCCATCCAAGTAAGTTTTTCCATGGCCTGAACAGTATATGGATGCAACCTCCTTTGCATCTTCTGCTGATTTACTACTACTCCATGTGAGCACCCCAGTATGACGACGGATGAGGAAGAAATTGAAGAAGAAGAGATTGAAGAGGGGAGACAGAGCACAGAGTACGTTCGAAAATGTACTCATGGTGATACTCTCTCTCTCTCTCTCTCTCGCAAGTGAAACTCATAACCTCATATAGTCATGTTGATATTTATTTGGGAGAGGATCCCCCCAAGGGAGGAGGGTATTTAGGACATTTCTTAGGGGTGCTACAATATTATGGGTGGAAGCATGCAGTTTTTGTTTTAAGGAGATGTCATGAGAATCGCTAAGCCTACTTAGCTTTGGACAAAGTTTTCCTTTACCAATGGTTGAATGATGGGATGATCTAGATGTGACCCCCATCATTCCCCACTTCTCTCCCCACTACTGTACATGGTCGATGAGCCATGGTTCCCACCGTGGCTTTGGGAAAACAAGAACCTTTATTTTTACGGAAAAAGGTGCTCAGACCCATGAGGGTATGCTAGCACTTCTCTCAGTCTTTCTTGCCCCACATGAAATGACCTTCTTACCCTCCTATGCATGAAATCATACATTCACACACTTCAATGATGCTCGTCTATATACCAGTTGCTTAGAGATCCCTCTCCCTATTTTTATATTTCAAGATGGTAATATTGATGTGATGTGATGCGATGCGATATCTTTGTTTCAATTTGTCATTGCACCCACTTCAATTTCAATTTAGGTTTGTAAGTGGAGTTCAACATAAGCACACTCCAATTAAGTCTAAGGCTGCAATTGCCATACATTCTTGGAATGCATTCTAGGTAGAAATCATAACAAGTGCAGATTTAGTAGCCTTAGTCTTCCACTAATGATCTTAGGCATTTAGAGTCCTTTTACATTCAACATGTATTTGTTATTTCGACGTTGTACAGGTCCCAAATACCACTCTTAAAGAACATAAAATATACAATAATGATTTTAAATTGTTTAAAATTGTATAGTGAATTTATTGAGATTAAGACTGTGTTTGATATGAATCAATGCAATGGAGCCGTTTAGATTAAGGCTAAAAGCCGGGATCATCACTGATGCCATTTACCTAACTCCTAATGTCTGTCTTTTACCCAAAAAATGAAAAAACTCTTAAAGTCTTACATTATTATGTTTTTTTTATTTGGGGGTTGGGGGTGTTAGTGGGTGATGCTTATATTAAGCACCAATGACGTTATGTAATGTGAATGTGTTGTATCGCGATCGACCACAAGCTAGCTTCTTGTGGATTCTTTTTAGTTGTTCTATTCATATTCCAAAGTTGGAAAAGATTATTATCGTTTAGTAGGATTTATATCCCCTACAGCCAGGGTGGCTGGAGAGCAAGTTTTCAGAACTTGGTATCAGGATTGGGAATGGTCAAGAATGGTATCATTCTGGTACGGATCTAAATTGTTTTAGATCAGATAGAATATCCTGGGTGTTCGGATCTTTGACCTGATTAATCCCTAGGGTCACTGTGATACCGTTTACATAGGACCGAGTCAGTTTGAGACGAAAACTCTCATGTGGTGGCCCAAAGAAATTAGGTGCAACGGCGAAGGTTTGATCACGGGACCTTGCTTCTTGAGACGGAGTACTATGTCCCCTCCAAACCAACTGCGCTAACCCCTTCGTATTAATCCACTGATATGATATCGGCCAAACATCAGGATCCTATCCAATCGATCCAATTCTTCATACCATGCTGGAGAGGGATCAGTCAGACACAAAACAAAGAGAAAATGTAAAATAAGAGACCCAAAACAGGAGAGAGAAATAGAGGGTTTCACATTTCTCTCTCTTGTTTTGTGTCTAGCTTGTCCTTCTTCGGCCACCCCGGTCTAGAGTGGATCTGAATCCTATCAGTAAAGAAGAACTATGTACAACAGTAAGATTTTTAAGGAGATGGTTTTATGCAGGGATGTGTATGTATATGATTGTGCTTCTCAATAAATTATTGGAATAGGATAGAACATAACTGTATTAATATATCCCTTTCTCTCCCCGTCCAACAGTTGAAAGCATGACAGCGTACATAACATAAAATTTGTTACCAAATAATAAATAAATAAATGGAATGACTAGTTCTATGGTCACCATCTCAATATATGTAATTTTTTAGCATAAGCAATTCTTTGGGTGGGGCCTACCAAGTGTCACATTCTTTATAAACAGGTATCACGTTGTGGCAATATACATGCATGAAAGCGGGTACTAACTTGTGATCAATGAATACCAATCGTGGTTTGAGGAATCGGTGAGATCAGATTAATATTGGTTTTGATCGATCTTAATTCTTGGTTGATACCATATTGATGAATCGATATGGACAAGGTTAAAATGATAAAAGTAAATAAATAAATAAATAACTTCAAACGTAAAATAAAAGATATTTCTATCCAATTCGGGAAAATCTAAATTGATATCAAATTGATATCGATCTTGACCAATTCCATTTCGATACCAAGTTCTCAAACCATGATTCCAATTGGTTCCTTTGCTCTTTGGTTGTGTATCTCACATATTTCTATTTCTGCATATATTTTTTATTTTAATAATCTTATTTTTCTCCTTTTTTTCTTCTAAAAGTTACAATAATTTATATTACCGAATTATACATTCATCACAGTAGTAGCATGAATTGCTCATGAAATAAGAAAATAGACATGAAACGAATATGGTAGCAAAACTCCCGAGTTCCTTATTGTCAGGTCATGGCTTCCCTTGTTGTAGATCTCTGGCCCTTTCTTCTGTGCATGTCTACATTGACTGTTTATCTGTTGTTGACAAGCGTGGATCAAATTTTTGTTGGACAATCTGATCCACACACATGGAATTTAATCGAAATTTAAATTCAATGTATACAGATTAGGATTGTACAAGAATGGTTCTCCATGCTCGTTGTTGATAAATGTTACTGACAACCTCGATTGCACAACCAAAACTATAATATTGAAGGGACCCATGTTTTAGGTGTTTCTTTTGTTTGGTGGATGAATCCACCTCAGTGTCAGGGGAGGAATTTTCCCTCTTCAGATTGTGCTTGGTATAGATTTTTTTCTTTTCTTTTCTTTTTTTTTTTTTTTTAATTGAAAAAGTGAGGACACCATGTTGGATCACCAACAAATCATAGCATAGAGGAAAATTAAGGACCCTATTCTGTACGCTTAATGTACATTTTCTCATTGGATTTTTTTTTTTTTAATTCTTCATTTTCTCTCTCTTCTCTAACTAATCTAGGCTCCCATTGATAATAGCATGTCATGTATTGCCATAATGCCATTGATGTGGCATAGGAGATTCCTTTTACATGAGCTGTGTGTAAAACCCTCCCCCAAATTATATTACACATAATAAATTGTTGTTTCTAATGGATCATTCAATAGTTCCTTGCAATGATTAAAAACTCAAATTTAGGCACATGATTGGTCTCCATTAACTCTACTTTAACTTGTCCCTAAATTGGTACAGAATCATCACACCCAGCTAGGATCGGGTTAATCAAAGCCAGTTCTAGTTGGATCTGAGTCGAATTGGCTGAATTTGTTGATTCCAAGTCGAATTGATTAATTTTTTCGATTTGATCCGAGTTTTAAAACTAAGGTATCATTTCCTAATGGAAAACTCGCAAAAAATTAATTTTTTTTTCAGTGAAAAGAAACAATTAAATTGGTGTGTATTCATGCCGGCCTCCCAGAAATTTAGTGGTATGAAATACTATTTCAAGAACCATTCCAAAAACTAGTTTGGCTCTATAATTTTTTAATTTTTTTTTTTTCATTTTAATTGAAGTAATAATGGTTAAAAATTAACACTATATTGTATATAAGTCACTATGGCTGCGTTTGGTTGCAAGGAAAATGGGAAAGGGAAGGGAAGTGCAGGAAATTCTTTTTCCCTTTTGGGTTGTTTGGTTTCAACAACAGTGAAGTGAAATTAATTTACCAAAGTTGTTTGGCTGGATGTAAAATTAATGTAAAATAGATGTAAACTTTTAAAAAAATTGTAATCCAACCAAAATGGCTAAATTGGAGACACCTCAAAACCACCATCACCTAAGCATGGATACATGCCATCAAATCATCTAAAATCTAAAACCTAGCATTGGTATTAATATGGAACTGATTGGAGTGGCATGATGTGCAAATTTAGTTCATATCATTGAGTTACTATGTTTGACCAACGCTAAAGGTAATCAGTGCCATAGTAATATGGAACTGATTGAAGTGGATTATGAGTTACTAACATAATTCAACTTTATAGCTATTATAAGCATAGCATACAAAAAAAAAAAGTACAACCAATACTCTAATAGAGATTATGCTGCCTCCATCAGTAATCATCCCACATTTGCCTCATAATTGCAGTTCTGATTTTAGCTATTTTTTTTGCTTCTGCCACCCTACTAAGGTGTTATACTATATGGATATCGGGCTCAGGTTCACGATTCACAAGCTATTCTAATAGATTTCTATCAACAGCTTGTAAAAGGTAATCATCTGGCATTACCATTATGATGTGATTATGGACACAACAACATGTTTGGTATAAGATTTTAGTATTTCCCCAAAATATCCCCTCGATAGACATGTTCATCTCAAGTTCCTTGGTGAATGTCTGGTTGTAGGATTTAGGAACCCGTGAGGCTTCTTTTGGCTGCCCTTGATTTCAAAACAGGCAAGGGTTGACCAATTTCAATGAAAAAATATTCTAAAATGATGGTGATTTATCAAGGTCTACCATATTAACCATGGATTCACGTGTAGTGTTCCCTTCTTTTTTTTTTTATCAAATATCACTCCCTTCCCCTGAACTATGGCGAAATATCAACTTGGCCCCCCACCTTTCCAAAAATATCACTCACCACCCCTATAAGAAAAAAGACTCTATCTAACGACCCCAACCATTAGAAATTGTTGTTAAGTCAGGTTATATTTTTTTGTAATCCCCATAATAACCCCTTAATTGTGTAATGCCGAAACCCTTAAGTGAAAGACCCCCTGAAATCCATCCCTATTCCTCTTTCTCTATCGTTGAAACATTCCTACTGTTGTCGCTGAACCGAAAGAGAAAGAGTAGAAGCTTGAAGGAAAAGGAGAGATCATCTTCATCAAAGGAGAAGGAGAAGAAGCTTGAAGGAGAAGGAGAATGCAAATGCATCCGGCTGGATTCCAGACCATATGATATCACAGAAGAGACTTGGCCCTTCTTTCTCAAGCCCATTCTATGTATATCCACTTAGCATCGAGCTCCAAGACACCAAATTACGCCACAAATACAGGAAAAGGCAAGTGAAGAATCTTGAAGAGATCCACAACTAGCAAACATGGTCACAAGTGCATTCTCTACAAATGAGTCCATGATGCCCTCTGTTTTTAAAATATGGCAATGGACTTAACGCCAATAGATGAGATTTTTGGCTGCAAAACTTGCACGCAAAATAGTGGCAAAAACAAAAGAATCAGGTTTTAATAAGGTGTAACTGGCATCTTGAATCATGTTCTGTAAAATCATCAAAGTTACCACTGTAGGCCCATGACAGTATATCCTGAAATGAGGATGGTCCATGTGATCAGCGTCCTCTCAGGCATTTCATCGAACAAAGACTGTGCTTCGTTCATTAGACCAGCACCCACGTACAATTGGAGGCACATATTGAACAGGAGGAGGTTTGGTCTAGTACATGCAAGGTTTGCTTTCAGTTTCTTAACATCGAAGTTGGTAATGCCATTTCTGTTGTTTTGACGAAGAAGATGAACTTGGTGGGTGGTGTTAGGAAAAATAATTTTCTATTATTTATTTTTCTATTGGTAGGAAAAGAATTTTATATTATTTATTTTCCTAATAAATTTGGTCTTATCTTTTATGATAAGATTGGTTTTGGTTTAGTTGTTGGCTCCCAATAGGAGACCCATTACTTAGTTGGATGTTACTAAAACACTAACTAAGAGGGGATTCTAATTGGCCAAAAAGATATATGATTGACTAAACCAAAACAAGTTGAGATACGAGAGAACAGTTCTCACGGTTCTCACCCTCCTCTAGAAAACGCCTCTCCCATCTCTCTCTTCCTCTTTGAGTGATCGAGTTTGATGATTAGGGTTTTATAAAAACCCTGACTATTGTGGAGGAACTTGGATCCAATGGAACACAAAGTTGTACGTGTGGGAAAGACTCATTGCGAAAGGGCTAAGATCGCGTGGAGGCTCTGCACTTATGAAGTTTTATGTAATGATCAAAACCCTCGTATTGATTATTTATTGAATGGTCGACCCAACCGGTAGGATGATCCGAATCGCTTCCGCAGATACTTTCCATCAGGTGGATGGATGGAGGGAAGAGGGTGAAGGTGACGGCAGGACTATGCAAGTTAGTGTTGATAGCATGAGCATGGCTCTAGAGCTTGACTTCTCTTTGTGCATGGAAAGCTTAGCCCATAAGTACCACTAGAGATGGGTGAGAAGAAGAGAAGCATCGATATATACTCAGAGTTGGTTTCGAATCAGATCTTTATTTTATCAGTTCTCTTTTGAATATGTACATTGAGTGCATTGATCTCAATGGTTTAGATTACATGGATGGAGTTGTTCCTAGGTTATTTAAAGTACACTTAAAAGAAGGAGGATTAGATGAGTTTATCATTGCAAGCATCCCAAAATGGGGTTCTTTACAGTCGGACCTTAGACTAGGACAAATGTTCCACTCCTAGTTC
>NC_056565.1:33623043-33671542 GCF_013358625.1 Macadamia integrifolia | reverse complement strand
TGACTTAATAGCGATTTCTAACGGTTGAGGTTATTAGATAGAATCTTTTTCTTGTAAGGGAAGTGAGTGATATTTTTAAAAAGATGGGGATCAAGTTGATATTTTGCCATAGTTGAGGGGAGGGGAGTGATATTTGTTCTTTTTTTTTTTTTTGTTATTTTTGTTCCGAAGGTTCCCCACTCGGCCAAAGTCCCGCGCATCGGCAAAATTAATACTTCCTCAGATTCTCAGACTCTTCAGTGAGTTCAGTCTTCTCTCTCTCCGGCGCGCTTTCACATTCTTCTTCCCAGCCCCTGCATCCCCTGTGTTATATCGCTCGTGCATGCCCCAACACTTCCTCACAAACGAAAAAGCCCTAAACTTTGTAAATTTAGGGTTTTTTCTGCTTACCATACCAGTTTCTACGCTTCTTTCTTGAACCCTTAAAAATCCGAAATCATGTATGGAGGTGGTAAGTGTATTTCAATCTCTTAGGTTCTCTCGCAATTTGATTAAAAAATTCTTTCTTCGTGGTGTTATTTTCTCTTCCTGTTCTCACTGTTACTTGTTTTCTTTGCTGAGTAGACGAAGTATCAGCTGTAGTAATTGACTTGGGTTCCCACACTTGTAAAGCTGGATATGCGGGTGAAGATGCTCCCAAGGCCGTGTTTCCTTCGGTAAGCTGATTTCTGCTATCTGCATTATTGTATCAGTTGTGAAATTTTTTTTCTCAAAATTCAAGCTTCCTTGGTCGAGTCTGTGGCTGTTGTTATCTGTTACTTTGGACTGAAGTTCAGGTCCCTTCACTTGATAGCTTACCAATCAATGATTCCTTGGCTTTAATATAGTAGCTTCGACCCTTGATTTTGCTTTGATTGAATTTCATAGTAATGGAACGGATTCAGTGGCAGCTCATGTTTCAATAGTTCATCCACAAGGTAGAGGAGGAAAAGCAGAAAAGGAAGTCATTGTTTTGGGAAAAAAAAAAGGGTGAATGGTGATTGCATTGATGATAAAATAGAATCCTGGGTTGCGAATGGTGATTCAATCGATGATGAAGAAAGAGAATTATTGGTTCAGTTCTCAATCTTAACGACTGGAAAAAAGAGTTCTTTAACAAAGACTTCCCTTTGTTGATATTTCCAAGGAAAGTTTTAGGTCCCACAAAGGCCAACCTACTCCTTGTCTAGAAAACAGCCGTCTTTAGCCTCTAGCCCTTCTCATAACAGCCTCAACACGTCCTGGCTGAGGGCCTAGACACCCGAAGTGCTGTAGGCATGCTTTCGAGATCCAATCCATCACGATGTAATTTTCTTGTTCCTGAATGGGCCTTGTCAAGTGTTTTAGGTTTATGCTCTACTCCAGGTATTGTAGAATTGTGTTTTCCTCTCATGAGATGCAATCTGAATTAGGAAAATTTCATGGTTGTAGAAGTATTTTTGTGACTGTCTGTTTCAATAGTTCATCCTCTAAGGTAGATGTGAGAACGGAAAAAAAAAAAAACATTTGTTGAGAGATATATTGTAGATTGGGCATGGTTCATGATTTCAGTCAAAATGACCAAGTGAATTATTTCGGTTTCAATGCGAGTTTGAATGATGGTCAACTCAGCAAGTATGCAGAATCTTGGTCGATTTTGGCATCAGAGCCAAAATTAAAAAAATTGTCGTATCGTTTTACCCAAATGATGGTGAACAAGTACTTAAATACCATAAGTTGATCAAAATGTGTCGAAATTTCGACCCATTTCATCAATTCCTCCTAATTCGACTGGAAGAGGAGGAAAACTGCTAGAAAACCCCAGAATTCCGGATTTTTGGCCAAATCATCTACGTTTCTTGATGGAACAAGGGGTTGGGGACTAGTACAATGCATCTACAATGGCAATTTGTCAGATTTGAGCAAAATGTGTGCAAGAATCCAAAATCTTGAGCCATGAGGTTAGGAAGCTGACATGCGATAGGCCCAATTATGGTTTGTTGGCTGTACCTAAGCCAAGTGGTCAATACTATTACAAGTATGTCCAGACATGAATGAGTGTTGAGCAACTAACAAAGAATGAGAGAGCTACAAGGAAATTAAAAAGGGCGAAATAGATCTCTTTTTTTTTGGGGGGGGGGTGGTGGTGGAAGAAAGTAAATGGAGAAAAGGGAAAACATGAGAAGAGCACCGAAACAAAAAAATAGGTATGACACATTCCTGTTTGCTAATTGAAGTGAAATTTCACATTTTTTCTACAAAAATTAGTGGACTTGGAACTTCCCTCCTTTCTTTTCTTTTCCCCTCTTTTAATGACTGTTTATTGTCAAGCCCTTGTTTTTTGGTTTGCAGTGAGGCTAACCATCTTCTGAAGTTTATGTAAATTAATATAATAGATACCATAAGTATAGCCATACATATGGCATCTTACTGTTATTTACCTAATGAAGTTTGCCTAAATTAATGTTATAGATATCATAGCTATACATGTGTCATCTTTGTGCTACACTCCAATGTAACATTTTCTGTTCCCACCAATCTTCATATTTATATATTTAAACCTGCTTGTAGGTTCAAAGAAAAGAAGGAAATGGTTTTCCTTTTTTTTTTTGGACTTGCAAATTTGCAGTGTCCTTTTTTCTCACCTGGTAAGTCAAGAAGTTTTATTAGGGAAGAAGGACCACTGTACTGTATAGGGCCTCCAAGGGAGAGGCCATACCAAAAAAACCAACTGTACACTCCATGAATAACGATCACCTTTCTGTTTATGTTAGAAGTTTAACAACATAAGTCTTTACAAACAGATCCCCCAAATCATCTTTCCTTAGCTTTAGAAGCCACCCAATTTGGAGTTCAGCATTGTTCTGGAAAGCTCTCTTGTTTGTCCGTATTCTAAATTTTCTAATAAATTTTTGTCGGCATGAAACCACTACTTCTAACCTCTTTTACCAAACTTCTGTTGTAGTAGCACTGTTCAACTGTGATTTCATCTAGAGTGCGATTTTGGTGGTTTCTGAATTGTTGCCTCTAGAATTTGAGCTGAATTGTGGGATTTGCAATTATGACCATAGTGTTTTAATCACCGTGTTTATGTTCCTCAGGATGCTGGACATATTAACTTTATTTAACTATCACTTTTCTAATCATCCTGGTCTTGATATGGACTGGTTGCATTCTTTAATGGTGTAAGAGGAACCATTTCTAAAACCTTTGCTTATTTGGGGGGTATTCAGATTTTGACTGGAGTATTAGATTCATGCTTTTCTCTGAGGATTATTGAAGATTTATCTTTTCTCCCTTAGGAAGCTTTTTAGATCCTTAAAAGACTTCTATGCATTGGTAAATTAGGTAATAGAGGCACTATTACCATTCGATTGCTTCCTTTGTTGACTTTTTGTTCCTTTATCATGAAATGTGATAATCCAATGGTTGTTGCATCTTACAATCTCTCCAATGGTGGGAATTACCAAAGTAGGTGTCCACATGGGAGAAATATACCCAATTAGCTACATGCCTAGAGTATCTCTCTCTAGGGGCACAAAATAACTTTTTCCTCGTTAATATTTCACATATGTAGGGGTGTCGAGTACATATGTGGATATTTAAGGACATATATGAGGGTGTGGTGACAAGTGTGAGATATGTGGGAGGTCAAGGTAAGGAATTCCCAATTACGATTGGGTTACATCAAAGATCGGCCTCAAGCCTTTACTTGTTTTTTCTTATCATGGATGAGTTAACCAAAAAAATTCTAGATTAGGTACCTTAGTGAATGCTCTTCACTGATGACATCATTTTAATGGATGGGACTAACACATGGATTAACGCTAAGCTGGAGCTATGAAGATCAACCTTAGAAACAAAGAGGTTTTACAATTAGTAGATCGAGGACAGAATATATAAGTAACGTCAGTCAGTCTATGATGGATAATGAAACGATGAAGACTGAGGAGAGGGAGGTTCTGTAAAAGGACTATTTTAGATATATTGGGTCGATCATAAATAAAGAAGGCGACATAGAGGATGATGTCTCAAAGAATTAAAGTGGGATGGGTGAAGTGGAGAGGTGTGCCAAGAGTGTTGTGTGACCGATGTATCCCTTTAAAGCTTAAGGAAAAATTCTTTGGGATTGTTGTGCATCCGGCAATGATGTACTGAGTGAAATGTTGGGCAGTTAAGAAGTGTCATATAGAGAAGATGTAATGCAGGAGTAGATTACAAGAAACTACCCCAACAGTTTATAACCCCAAACAAGACAAATAAGACTAGGAAACAAAGACATAAGACCATCAAATAAACCCCCAAGGATACAATACCCATATAGGAGCAAAAATAGCCCAAAACCGAACCCGATAGGAGAGAGAAAGACCTGCTATAGAGCTGGAGAGAGAGAGAGGTGCGGCTAGGCTTGTAGGGCTCCAATTGAGCTGCAGATTTGATCGATTGTAGGGCCCACCAAGGGTACAAAAGCCCCCAAATATGAAGAGCTTTTGATGGCTGGTTATGGACTTATGAAGGTTCTTGATTTTTGACCTAGGAGAGAGAAAATCAAGAACTGCAGAAAAACCAAAAGTGGACAGCTGCTGATGGCTTCCCAACAGAGATCGAGTGACCCTCTTGAAGAGTTGAGCCAGTCCTTAAAAGGCCTTGCAGATCAGACCTCAAAGTTGACCAAAAGAAGAGATCGATTGGCTCCCAAGATTAGTTCTGAATTCTGAAATCGATCCCTGCTGTAACAGAAACAGAAAACAGCAAAATAATTGCAGAAATTAAGAAAAGAAGTAGGAGAATGTGGGGGAGGAGTGGCTGTCTCGGCCAAGGCTTCTCACCCACAACTATCTCAGTTGTTTTAACATAATGACTGCAATTTTCTTTATTCAAATCTGAAATTATGAGTACATAGGCTCCTCTATTTATAGAGGGCAGAATAGCAATCAAACTATTACTAGGAGCTAGTTTCCCATAGGACTAGACACTCCTACTTCAACTAGGAGTTAGTTTCCCATAGGACTAGACACTCCTACTTCAACTAGGAGTTAGTTTCCCAATAGGACTAGACACTCCTACTACAACTAGGAATTCAAAATTGGACTAGGAACAATAAACCTATGTGGAAAACAAATAGAGTCCTAAGACAATTTGGACTTGACATACCACTTACTCAACTCGATGGGCCCAATGGCCCACTAATTAATTAAAATAACTACTAATTATTCCCCTAGCCGATGGGTCCAGTTGGCCCTTATTTGTACTTAGCCACTCAGGTGGACCAAGTAGGGGTTCGGCTGGCTTCTTGGCTGGACCCTAGCCACTCAAGTGGACTAAGGCTGGACCCTTCTTCCTCTCATATTTCCTTCCATAATGTGCATCTTCATCAAGATGTTAAGATGGTTGTGTGGAAAAACTAAGAAGGATAAAGTAAGGAACGAGTGTATTGGAGCTGATTTGGGAGTTTCCCAGATCAATGACAAGCTCCGAGAAATCCGTTTGAGGTAGTATGGTCATGTTCAATAGAGGCTTAGTGACTCCCCAGTATGCAGGAGTGATAGGATTCATATTGAAGTGGCTACAAGAGCTAGAGGCAGGCCTAAAATGACCATAGGGGAAGTTGTAAGGAATGACGTTAATGTAGAAGTGGGTTACACTAGATAAACAACTTCCACTATGTTAAGCTCAAACCAATTTCGAATCTGACCTCTCTAGTTAGTCTCAACAGAAATCAGAAATAGAAGAAGAATCAAGGAAATAAAACCCAGAAATTAGAAGATCACACCTGTCTCACAAGTACCCGATTTAATCTTAGACAAACACTTGCAGTGGCAGGAAAAATAAACCAGCAACTGAATCAATCAGCAGAAATCAATCCCAGGTAGAATGGGGTCTCAGCCAGAACAGGGGAAGCCCTGCGGTTGGCTCCTGACTGAGAAACAGGGGTTGAACCTCTGGTCGCAGGCCTCCTCTGAGATGATCTCCAAACCCTCCAAATGGTCTCTGGTACTGCTGGACAAAATAAGCAAACAGAGCCCAGCTGATAGGCTCAAAACTTCACCAATTTGTGATCGACTTGGAGGATCTGAACTGGGCTTCTACAGGCTTCGGTCCAGGCTTGGTGACTTTTAGATAACTCTGATTTGATCCACTCAATCTCTCCTCACCATAAGCAATAACAGAGAACAGAAAAGAAAAGAAAAGGAGAAACTCAACAATGATAGATGTCGGTGGGAAGGCTATCTCAGCCTGGGTATCTCACCATAGCTATCTTAGCTGTTGTCTTCCTTTCTCAGGGAATGGAGCAAGCAAAAACTATAGTAATCTTCATTATTCAATAGCGTTTTGTGTCTACAGCAGACCCTCCCTATATAGAGGCCTGAGATTATAAAATAGAAGCTTGACACAAAATAGAAACTAAATAAAATAGAAGCTAAACAAAATAGCAACTAATTCAAATTAGAAACTAATGCAAAATAGATACTACCTCTATCTCTGATTTAGGAAACAAAATAGCAATTAATAGGACTTCCTAAAAACATGAAATATGGAACCACTTTACTGTTCACATAAACAGTAACAACGTGAACAGTGTTTCATGAACAGTATTTTCTGACTCTTGCTTTTGTCTTCTTGATCAAGCTTTGATCTGCATTAGACGTACTCGGTTTAGACTTCGTACCAAGTATGACCTCGGATAGAGCCTATGGAGAGCAAGGATCGATGTGGCTGACCCCATTTAGCTGAGATTCTCCTTACTTGCTAGGCTGTGTCCTCTTTCCTCTTACTTTGCTACTTTCATCTTTCACCTCTCACTTTTCATATTGCATTTTTCATCTTTCATTTGTCATGTCCCTTTGTTCATATGTTTGGATCCATGTAGCCGACCTCATTAAGTTGGGATAAGGCTTAGTTTGTTGTTGTTGTAATATTGCATTTTCTTATTCTGCTGTTTTAGGTTTTAATCTCTTTAGTTGGGATTGTGCACATGTCTTTCTGTTTAACCATGTTTGGAATTTGGACATCAACTCTTTGTATGAGTATTTTATTTTAATCTAAATGGCTTAATTCTCTTACAGAAATCATTGTTATTCTTATTTCTTGTGTTCGTTATCTGGTTCACCCTTATCGGTATCAAATTGTGAAAAGTTTCATCCTAATATGAGGTTTTGTTTGACAAGGTTGTTGGCTCAATTGATCAAATGGATGTTGATGATGCTGTCAAATCTGACTCTGGATCTGCACCTGATTCTAAAAGTGTTGTCAGAACTTTTGATTCGGATAAAAGCAAGACGAAGCGTAAATTCTATGTTGGATCTCAAGCTCTAGGATACCGCCGGGATCATATGGAGGTCAGGTTGTCGAATGTTCGGTCTTATTTCTTTCTCTGCTATTGGTGGAAGCTGTTGCTATTGTTTTTTCTTCATATGATTTGATTTTTTTTTTTCACCTATTCAGGTGCTTTCTCCCATAAAGGATGGTGTTGTTGTTGACTGGGATATCGTTGACAGCATATGGGACCATGCATTCAGGTGGGAACTAGATTTTTAAATTTATTACTCATGCTCTATCCCTTGTTATTCTTGACTGTTCTTCAAGCATTAAGTGGCAATGGTCTAAGACATGAAACTGTAATATTATAAAAAAGAATAGCTTCTCTAGTAGATATATGATATATCACCTATTTTTAGATAGAGATGGGAGATGGTGCTCCCAAGTAGTTGGGTTAAGGTTGGGTTGAGTTGTGGAATATGTCTGATGGTATGTTAACTATTAACAGAACATTCCCCAGTGGGGTAGGTAGGTTTACATCAGGAAACGATAGCTTATGATCTAATGGGAGATATAGTTCTAGATTTGAGTGACATGGTGGAAACTTTGGAGCAGGATTTGTGTAGCTGTGGCCAATCTAGTTTGTGATTGAAGTATGGAATGGGAGAAGTTGTGGTGTGACAATATGGTGGAAGAACATTCCTTTATCAATAAGGCATTTACGAACTTGTCTAGATTTAATTTGATTTTATTATCGTCCCCTCCCCCTGTTGATTGTTGAGTCAATGTTTTTATTTTCTTAGAAATTTTTTTAACATATATATATATATATATATTTTATACACAACCAAATTTATTATTAGGAAAGTAAGAAATATATAGCTATGATGTTACCCTCAACAAGGAACTACATAATGGGTAAAGTGCCCAAATACAAAGGGTCCGTAGAAACCCCCAACTTAACCAACTCTTCTGCAATGGAATTAGCTGAATGCATTATCCAAACAAAAGTAAAAGCATGGTTAGCAAATAAGGCTCTTACATTCCAATCTCCAACGAGCAGCAGTTCCACCTTGAAGCCATCCAATCATCAATTTATAGTCACCTTCTATGATCAACCATGTCCACCCTTTCTGAATAGCAATTCTATACCTTGGAGGCTTGGTTGGTCTCTATCAACTCTGCAGAGACTGACTCGCAATAGCCAATGGACCTGAAAATGCAAGTAAAATTGATCCCTCATGTTCTCAAAACTTGTGCTCACCCCAGCTGGTACCAGATTAAAAAGGAGCTGACATCAATCTTAGACTTGATTACACATTGAGTAGAGGGATTCCATGTATGCTCTATATGAGCAGTAGATGATGCTACTAATTTATAAACATCATTGCAAAAAGTTTGATGATTCAGCAGGCCACCAGAATCTGAAAGGAGGGATTGGGGAGAAGCACAAGGGCAAAAAGGGGAGCAGTATGAAGAAAGCATGGAAGAATAGAAGGTCCACAGTACATTCTACTCTCTACAACTCTTGAGTCTACCCAAATATTTAAGGATAGCAAATCGCTTTGAGTCTCCAGTACGAGCACAAACTTATCACACCTTGTGCAGAGGTGAACTGAAGTTCTGTGTGAAGGGTGTGAGAATGGATAAGGGAAGGGCAGGAGGGGGGAGTGGGGTAATTTGGTTATTGTTCCTGTTCCAAATGATGGCCGTGCATTCTGATTCTGTTGGAGGGGCTGAAATGTCTAGTTTGTCTACAGTAATGGTGTGGCTATCATTTTCTATCAGGGTTAGATTGTTATGCTGGGAAGGGGTATAGTATCTCTTTATATCTTCTGTCATTGGGATGGGGAGAATCCCTGGTCTGTTTTGAAAATCAGGTGAATGGATCTGACAAGGTTCCAGGTTATGTTTCTGTTTGTCACTTTGTTGCCTTTAGGATTATGGGTGTATTGTGACTGGTAGAAACAATTGTGTTAACTTTTCCTTGCTTTTGCTTTCAGTTCATAAAAATTGGCGTCAATGTCTCAATGAGGTAGCTCTTTAGTTGTACCATGAAAGAGTATTGATTATTCTACATGTTCAATCTGTTTTCCTTTATTTTAAATATGACTGGGTATGATTGTTCAAATATGCTTTATTAATTGGTTCTGGGAATGATTTACCTTATTACTTTTTGGGACAAGTAACAATTTATTGATGAAAGTAAGATGGTATAGCCAAGTATAACACCAAAATCTTGTTTCAACTTGACTTGAAAAGATTCCAGTTTGAATCTTTTCCCTTGTGCATAAGATGCTATGGGGATTCAAAATAAAACAATTTCTTCCAGGTGGCAAATATATGCAGCCTTAATTTACAATTGTTTATCTTGGAGGTTGTTGGTAATATTTTGCAAATAGATTGATGATGGCCTTCTATTGTAGATTAGATGCTTGGAAACTGTTATTGATAGACTTTCTTAGGCGCCTTTACTTTTTGTTGGCTCTGTTAGAGTTTTTTTCACATGCTAATTACCCGAGGGAAAAATATAACTTAGATTTTTTTCTTCTTTTTTAATTTATTGAGTTTCATTACATTTTTAATATTAATGGCCTCTATCATGACAGGGAACGGTTGTTAATTGATCCAAAGGAGCATCCCATGCTACTTGCAGAACCATCTTCTAATACTCAACAACAGAGAGAAAGGTGATCTGATACCTTATTGCTCATTTTTCTGCTGTGATGGTAGAGGTTTTTATTTATTTATTTATTTTTTGGGGGTAATATTTATTAAAAAAAGAGGGAACAAAGAATTCAACAACTGATTCCCCTTGAATGGGGGAATCGCAAAAGGGAGGAAGGCATATAGCCTTACAAAAAGGAAAGAAGGCCAACAGCCTTACAGCAACTCCGACAACTGTGATAGAAGAGTTGGTTGTTACTGATTTTCTTTCCCACTCCCCTTTTGAATCATGTTATTCCCAACCTAGGTAACATGTATATGGACGCAGGTGTTGGTGTCTAACACAGATAGATGTTTTTGACATGGTATGGTTGGTACCTGATGTGAAAATTCAGTAGTCTTGTGTGGGAAAGAGAAGCTTTGCTGACACTCTGTCCAAACACCGTAAAATTTTGAAAATTGAAGTGTTTTTTGTTGTTGTTCCCATGGATTTTACTGATATACTATATGATTATATCATCACTATTTCTTGCGAAAGAGAATGAAATTGTCGTAATCCTTGATGGTTACAATTTGACTATCAATTATTAAGAATTTGAATTCCTTTGTTGATATGTTTCCAGTGATGGGCTTGGATAGATTCTTCTAGGACAGTCTTTATTTCAGGCTGTTTTTTGTTGGGTGAATAATATATTCATTACCAAAGAGGAGAAGAAAAAGGGGGGGGGGGCAAACATACAGGGCCCCAAAGGGGAAGCAAACCAACCAACAAAAGCAAAAACAAAGCGGCAAACCCCTTGAGACGGGTGAGGGGAGATAACAGGATAGGGGGGAATCCTAGGACACAACAATGAGTCTGTTCCTTGGGGAATCCCTTACAGGGCGATGAGGGAACAAGGCAAGCTTAGAGCTAACATTGAAGATGTCATTGCAAATAATATCAAAGGATCTAGAGTTGGAAGTCCAAGAACAACGATTGCGCTCCATCTAGATGTGGGTGATGGTGGCACCAAAGGCAAGCTTCCTAGCAATGTTCCGAAGGGAGCTGCCAACAAAAGTCATATCAACCCAAATCCACTCTCTCTGAAGAGGGAGAGGTCTTCTTCTGCCAGTCTACCAGTTGCTTAGAACTCTCTTCGAGATCGAGGAGGAGAAGGGGCACTCAATCACAAATTGGGTTTATTGCTCATCTGAGTCTTTTCCTATGTTTCTGAAGTGATAATGAGAAGACATGTCATTCTGCTTCTGAGATTATGGTGCGATTTATGAATAACTAGCATTCTACTATATTTTTTGAAGAATGATTTACAAGTGGGGGAAAGATTTTGAGACCAACTTTGGAATACATTGGTCAGTTTGTGCTGAAGTGAATGTTAAAATATAGCGGGTGGCTGGATTAGATTGAAATTCCAGCTGCTGGTTTGGTTGTAATTTGGCTTTCCTCAGACCAGTGTAATATGTGCTATTCTTGTGATTTTGGCTTTATACCTGTTTGGTTTAAGCCTCAGTCTGGTTAACATCATCTTAGGTTTGGTTAGGTTGGTTGGTTTAGTTCAAGTTCTGCTATGCTTTTTAGGAAGTGAGTTTAGAGTTTTGACTTTTAAGTTTTAAGTCCTTGGTTTAAGCTCGAATTCCAAGTCGGGTTATTGGAGAGGGATGTCCAAAAGTTGTAACCTACTTTACATTTGGCCAACTATTTATGAAATGTTTGTCTTTTGCTGCTAAACTTGGTTTCTTGCATGTGAATGGTGTTAACACGTGAGTCCTTATGAGAAATTGTATTGTTCACACTGCCAATATTCTTCTCCCTGGACTCCATGTGAGCCATAGTTTGAGATTTCAGTTGTCTGTTACATTTCGGCTGCACCATTTTGGTGGTCAAATACTCAAATGATCATATTTCGGCCCAAAACTTCAGGGAAACCCAAATTAAGCATATTTAGTCATATTTGAACCTTTGGATTGTTTAAAAAGAAAATCGAAATGGCAGTTTGGTTTTGGACCCTAGGTTGATACTTTACGCTGTATGTTTCAGTATCCTTTCTCTTCTATAACATATTCTATACGTAATTTAATACTAGAAACATAGCGTTTAATAAAAGCAATTGAAATATGTATTAAGAATGGTGAAAAACTATTTAATAGTACACAAACTTCAAAAAGTGTCATCATAGACAAATCCTTAGTGCCTACACCCACGATTTTATGAATGAAGATTGATTTGGCTTTGTGCCCTAGTTTGCTGTGAGAAACAGTGGTGGTGAGACTCCATTGTGGTTGACAGACCAAACCATAAGTGAGTGAAGGGCATTGGTCATATCCCCCTTATTCCTCACTTCTTCTCCCTTCCTAATTTTTTTCTATTTTATCATTTCTATAATCCCTGTTCTGTGAGGCATCAATATTTGCTATGTCAATGCCCTTGTTGCTGCTCAAAGAGTTGAAGTATTTATTTCATCAAGTCAGTATCAAGAGCAAAGACTCTGGCATTCGTCCTAGACCTGCAGCACCATTCTGTGAAGTTATTTGCAGTGCCCAGTACTGCAGATGCGCACCCATGGATAGATCTATACCCATTTGGGTATCCAGACAGAGATGAACCGAATCCATATTTGAGTTTTTTGGTCTAGTAGGAATTTAGTAGTTATTTTATTTGGGAGAATAATATCTTTACTTTAGTTTATTCAGTTTATTTTAGGAAGTTGAGTACGCAGGAGTTAGAGTCCGTTTTAGAGCTTGTTTCGTTTTATGAATTGCTTCATAGTTTAGGCTAGCTTTGATTTCAATTGGTTTCCAATTTTAGCTTTTATTTACCCTATATATTGGTTGTAACCGATGGACAAAATCAGAGAATGAAAAGATGAATTGAGTTGGGTGTTTGTGAAGCCTGTGGACGTGTGTGCGATCCTCCTTCCCCCCTGGATTCCTCCCTCTCCCCTTCATCTTTGAGCGTCTCAGGGATTTCTTCCCTTCCCCTACTGGCCCTCCATCAACTTGGTATTAGAGCCGAAGGATCCTCTCCGTTGTACTCTTTTCCTTCCATTTTCTACCCGTTCTTTGTTTTGGTTTTTTGCCGAGAACTGAGTTCCAACAAAAAAAAAAAAAATCTCTTACCCATTGTCCCCAACCCCAACCCCACCACTGACCTTCGAGAGACCCCTCCCCCCTCATCCTAGGGTGCTGCCAACAGAAAAAAAGAAAAAAAGAAAACAAAAGCCAAACCAGAACCAACCCTTCCTTTGATTCCTTGCAGATCAACCTCCATCGACCCTTTATTTTCCCAAAATCTCAATCGAAACCCCCTCTTGCTAGGGTTCTTGTAGGGGAAAAAAAGGAGCGTTTTCTCCCAAGCCCACCACCCTCTTCAACCCTCGGCCTTAATTTAAAAAAGGGAAAAAAAAAAAAAAAAAAAAGAGCCCGTACCTGGTTAGACACTTGCACCACTGGTCATTGAAGCCTCCGCCATCCTGAAGCCTCCCTCCGTTATCACATATTGGCACTTTCATCGGTCTTCTTGTTGAAGATCAGTTCCTCTGTTGAGTGTTCCATTGGTTGTCGAAGATCCTTGGATTTCTGCCACTGCTTGCCATAGCCAGAAGATGACCACTTCTGTCAATAACTTCCTCTATTGATTTTTGTTCTGTCTCTAAGAGGGAGACCCCTTGGCCCTTCTGTCTGTTAGAAGCACCACCTTTTCCCCCACAATTTCCTTTTCGTTTTGTTTTTTCTTTTGACTTTCCAGTATTGACCCTCTATTCTTCCATTATTCCTAGTTATCCTTCTTTTTCCCTTGTTTCCAATTTTACCCCTTCCTTCATCCGTTATATAACCTTGTGTTTCTAATTAAATTTCTGATATCACATTACTGTCACTCACTTGGAAATCTGAGCTAATTACCATTCTGCCATCCTCCTTAACAGTTTCATATAATTACTGTTTTGCCACTAAACCTTACCTTAAGTGTTCTATTGCCATAGTGGGCTTAAAATGCTTTCAATTGCAAGTATGGCCATTGAATCTTTTGTGTTCAAATTCAGAATTCGATTGTCCAATGGAAAACTTGCTACTTTGTTGATTGACAAGAGGCAACACAACAATTTTGTCTTGTGATCTGTGGTAAATATGTTGTCAAAGACCCAATTAGATCATCATTGAGTCAGAGGATGATGTATTCGTTGAGTTCTCTGTTTCCCAATATTTTGACGGTGCGTTTTGTGAAGTGTTTGATTTCCTTCAGTACATTATTAAATTGGGTCAAGGTTGGTTAGAAGAACCACAGGACCCTCTTGGTCGTGACAAAAATTTGTGCACCATCCAACCTTTCCACATGCATAAGAAATTTGTTCTTCATGGATCGATCGACTCAAAGAATGTGATACCAACAATGCAACCAGGGAACGAATCGAATGAGTCAACACAAGAGGAAGACCGTCCAGTTGTAGAACCAGTAACGACACCGAAAAATGAGAAGCTTGTGACTCAAGTAATGATGGACTTCAGCACAACACCTCCCCATTATGAGTTTGTTCTCCCCTATGATTTCTTGGACCTGAATGCTTCCCCAAAACTTCATATCTTTGATTTTGTTCATGTTATGGACAAGAAGCATTTCACCCCGCTTGTGAGCAGTTATTGTTACCCTTCTACAAAACTCGTGGACGAGTTTTTCTCAACATCGGGGGGAATTGATGCAGATACACACCCATGTGATCCATACCCATTTGGGTATCCAGATAGAGATGAACTGGATCCATAGTTGAGGTTTTTGTCTAGTAGGAATTTAGTAGTTATTTTATTTAGGAGAATGATATCTTTACTTTGGATTATTCTGTTTTTTAGGAAATTGAGTACGTAGGAGCTAGAGTCGGTTTAGAGCTTGTGTCCTTTTATGAATTGCTTCCTAGTTTAGGCTAGCTTCTATTTCAGTTGGTTTCTAATTTTATCTTTTATTTTCCCTATATATTGGTTTAAGTGTTTAACCGATGGACAAAATCAAATAATGAAAAGATGAATTAAGTTGAGTGTTTGTGAAGCCTGCGGGTATGTGTGCGATTCTCCTCCCCTCCCCTCCCCTCCCCTCCCCTCCCCTTTCTTTGTGCAATTCCTCTCTCTCCCCTGCAACTCTGTGAATCTCAAGAATTTCTTCCCTTCCCTTACCGGCCCTCCATCACCTAGCAACTCCTATTTTGGCTGACATAATCAGTTAATATTTTGAGAGTGTTGTCTCACCTTTGGGACGTCCATAAGTCCATTCAATATCAGCTTCAGCTCCATCCACTGGCTGGATTTCCTTCTAGTGTGCGAGTGATTATTTCTCTCTTAGTTTCTAATTTCAGGTCTAGGGTGTGTTTTTATTGATTGGTCCTATCGGCTTGGGCTGTAATCCTTAATGTTTAGTAACTGCCACCTATTTTCTGGTTGGACTTATATCTCTTAACTCGGCCATCAGTTGATGGTAGTATTTCCGAGTTATCTCCTTTGCCTAAGGCCTACATCTGATTCAAGTTTGAGGGTATTCTATCCTATGGTTTGTGAGATTTCCTTAGGTGCTATTTCTTAAATTCCAACAACAACAACAACCATAACCTTATTCCAACTAAATGGGGTTGGCTACATGGATCCGATATTGAAATTAGAAAATAAAGAAGCCCAAAAGAGAGGTTAAAATGAAGAAAATTGAGATAAGAGAAGAAGGTAAAGCAGTAGAGAAAGACGCATCATGGGAACATCCCCTATAAGTGGTCGGCAACTTGGGTCCTTGTCCTCCACCAAAATCTATCCGAAGTCATACTAGAATCGAGCCCTACCCTATGCATATCTTTTCAAACCACTTTGTCAATAATCATCTTAGGCCTATTCCTACCTTTTTCGGCTCCCTCCAAATAAATCTGGTCACTCTTCCTTACTAGGGCATCCATAGGTCTTCGTTGAACATGGCCATACCACCTCAACCGGCTCTCACAGAGCTTATATTGGATTGGTGGAACCCCCAAATCATTTCTAATACAATCATTCCTTACCCCATCTCTCCTGGTCTTCCCGCACAGCCCTCTCATCATTCTCATCTCTGCTACACTCAGTTTATTTAAAGTAATCTTCTTGATTGCCCAACACTCCGCTACATACATCATTGCTGGTCGAATAACTATCTTGTAAAATTTTTCCTTGAGTTTAATAGGCACTCTTTTGTCATATAGCACTCCCGATACACCTTGCCATTTCATCCACCCAACTTTAATGTTGTGGGCAACATCATCATCTATATCTCCCACTTTGTCAATGATGGATTGTAGGTATTTAAAATATTCACTCTGGGGTAGTTCCTATTCCCCGAGTTTCACCACCCCCTCCCCTCCACTAGATTGACTGAAGGGGCACATCATATATTTGGTCTTCGTCCTGTTTATCCTAAAACCTTTTGATTCCAACTTGATCTCTGTAGCTCCAGTTTAGTATTAATTCCATCCACGGTTTCATCTATCAAGAACAATATCATCAGCAAATAGCATACACCATGGAACCGAGTCTTCCATAGTTACTCATTTCTTTAACTTGCTGTAACTATTAATCCACATACTGGATTAGCATCTTATTTGGGGAATTGTACTGTTTCTGTAGCAATACACATGTCCTGATTTTAAGTCTAATCCAATTCCCGTTATTACCTATATTACTGTAACACCTTAGCCGGCATTCCTACTTGTGGATTAAGAATATTACTTGCTGTATAGTGAGTCGAGTCCTATTATTGGGGTTCTAGATGATTTGAAGGTTGGCTTTGTTTTAGCTGGTTCTTACCGAAAACTAGAAGTGAGAGGGTAGATGTTCAAGGTTTACTCTTTTTTATCCCCCCCGCTGGGTCCCATCTAAAAGTCATCCGTGATTTGAATGGAGAAAAATGTGTACCATATGGGATATAGGATCTACTGAGTATTATTGTGGTTGAATTCCTAATACTTATTTCTTACCTCGACAAGGTTTTCATTTGACCTGTTTTCGATTGGAAATTGCGAATGTCAAATATCTGGGTTCTCTAGGTATTGATTATTCAGAAAATTTAAATGATTTTCAAAGCGTCAATCCTGGTTAATGTTTGATGATTTAGTGGAGGACTAGTTATTGGGAGGAGGTCAGTTCATGACCTGATTCCTTCAGCCCTTATTATTAATTCAGGATCACATGTCATGGATCAATTATCTCCTCAAGTTCACAATGTCTATCTAATTCATATTCCTTAGAAAGTTGTGATCATTCAATTGCTTGCTTTCCCCATTTATATTACTGGATTATTATTTTGATTGGACTTTAATCCTTTTTCTTGCTTAATTGAGAGCCTCAGTTGGTTTGTGTCCTAGTGTTCTCTTACTGGGTTGGATCTAACTTTATTCCTAAAATTGTGAACAGGACAGCTGAGCTTATGTTTGAAAGATACAAAGTGCCTGCATTGTTTTTGGCCAAGAATGCTGTATGCTTTAGCCATCTTAGCCCGGCCTTTTTTTTTTTTTTTTAATTTATTTTGGTTTCATGCTTTTATTATTCTTATCATTTTGGTAATTTTATTTCTTGATGTAGGTTCTGACATCTTTTGCATCCGGTCGTGCTACCTCTTTGGTTGTCGATAGGTGGGTTTGATGTATTCGTTGAGTTCTTGTTTTGGATTTTCCTTAATGTATCTTCTCTCATTTCCATTTCTTTGGTGACCTGTAAGCATCCACATGTTATGTACTTTTCTGTATCTTATCGTTGTGAGCAGCCACTGCATCAATTAGTACATTATGTCTCTTACGTTACAGCCTTATGTGCATGTCATGATGATAGATTGCAGAATGAAGTCAAAACATTCCATTCCTTGCTGTATATTTGTCCTGTGCCATCAAAAGTGAGATCACATCTAAACACAAGCAACAACTCCTCCCTTTAACACTTGTTCTGATAAAAGCGGTATCTGCCACAGGCATGCTCCTGAGAAAATACTAGAAGTGCTTCCTTTCCCCTTTTGTTATTTTACTGCTACAACAACAACAACAAAAAACTAGGCCTTATACCAACTTAATGAGGTCGGCTACATGGATCCAAACATAAAAAGTAAGGAAAACTTGATTCTAAAACAGAGAATTGGGGGGTTGGGGGGAAGAGATGGAAAAAAAAGATGAAAATAGAAATATATGAGAAATGAAAAATGGAACACGACAAATGAAAGATGAATGCAATATGAAAAGTAAGTGGTGAAAGATGAAAGTAAGAGGAAAGAGACACAACCAACAAGTCAGGAGAATCTAAATTAAACTTGTCTGCGGTAAATAGCTAACTACTCATTGGCTTGTTGCAATTATTTTTCTTTTTTGGATACATGTTGCAATTAATTGGTGGTAAATCTGGTTAAGTGGTTATTTGAATATGCAGCCCTAGAGGTGTATTTGTGTAGTAAACCTTGGAATTTTGTTCTGTGTTGATTATCAATCATCATATCTTTCAATTTGGGACATTATAAATTTTATTCATAAAAAAAATCATTCTATTTGGGTCTGCATTGCGGGTTTAAGTTCTGTTATTTATTTCAAAGATGGCACCATCTAACTATAGCATGCATTACCTGTTCAGTGGTGGTGGATCTACTACTGTCGCACCTGTACACGATGGCTATGTACTGCAAAAGGTATTCCCCTACTTTGCCTTTATTAATTAAAAAAAAAAAAAAAAAGGGAAGACAAAAAAGAAAAAGAAATGCATTCATTTAATGCTTTTGATGAATTGAAGTTGAGCTGTTTCTCTACTTTGCTGTGCTTGTAGTTGCAACCCTCAGCCTAGGTGATTTGTAGCTCATCCGGTTATTGCTCCATTCTCTTCTTTATCGTTCTCTGCCTCTGTGATGTAGGACATGATCCCAACCCTTTAATATAGCTTGTTCTTTGGGTCTTAGATCTGAATTTTATTATGTGGAGTAATGTAATAATATAGTTCTAATACCGTAGGATAATATTTAATTAATAGCAGTCTTATTGTGGTGCCTAGTGGTAAATATGGATTTAGGTGCTTGAAGGTTTTATTGATTTGGTAAGTGATGGGGCTATAAGTTTGTTCTTTTATTGAGTAAAAGCTTTATTGTTTTTTTCTAATTTTAGGATAAGTCAATTTAGGAAATAAGAGTCATTAGTAGAGTCTGTTTCTTTCTGTTTTGGCCTATATATATGTAACCTCCCCATGATTTATGGTGAATAGAATGAATTGAATTTTTGTTTTGGGATATTGGTTGTTGCCAATGGTGTTTTCTCTCTCTCTATTTGATTCGAGATCAGATGTGGCTCCACATCTAACCGTCAGATCGGAGATCTCTTCCTTTCCATTAGTGGGTTCATTACTCGGTGGCAAACCATATCCGTTGTCTCTGATCCAATCTGAATCATTCTACTCTCTATTTTCTTGGCATGGCTGGGGCCTTTTCTCCCGTACTTTATAAATTAAAAACCTTGTAACCACACTTGTAACCTGCTGAATCAGACCCTAGTCGGCCCCATTCAAACCATGCTCAATTGTAGTGAATTGTGCTATTTCCTACACATTTCTTATTTTCTGGTATTGCATCATAGTTGTCACGGCGCCAAGGCGAACCAAGGCTGTGGAGAGCTGCCTAAGCGATTAGGTAATAAGTCGCCGCCTTAAGGCGAACAAGTGTTATTTTTTTATTTTCCCTCTTTTCTAACATTATTTAATATGCTACATATACCTTGTATCATAAAAAATCATCATTAAGCCAAATCAAGTCATAAAAAATCAACATTAAGCCACATTAAATCATAAAAAATCAACATTAAGTCATAAAAAATCAACATTTAGAGAAATGCTCTTGTTCTATAATTAGTTTGACTGGTCAAATAATTTTATTTTTACATGAGACTTTTTGTATTGGGTATAACACAAAACCAACTTTCCAACAAATCTAAGATTACTTAAAACTGAGTTGTTAAATTGTAATGACAAAGTTATGTTCTGGTCAAACTTATTTTAAAGTACGAAATTGCTGTTAAAATCGCCTGAATGAAATTAATTTTATGGACATCAAAGCAAAATATTTTTTTACTGGACTTTTGGTTTTTATGTTTCATCATGATAAGATTTATGAAAAATTCAGAATTGAGAAAAACCCAAGCATTTGAAAGTTGAATATCGCCCCTACAACCAAAAATTTAGTTTTGTTCTTGGACAGGGGGTTGACTTTTTATACTTATGGAATTTGATTTTCAAACTGTTTTATTGGATTCAAAAAAGGGATATTTGCTTATTTATGAATAATATATGGACCTCGCACATGCGGGAGCCTCGTGCACTGGGTACACCTTTTTTTTATATTATATATTTGCATAAATAAGCCCCAAAACATAAGGCAACAATCGCCTAGGCCCCTGGTAAACTGCCTTGACAACTATTGCATAACCAAGGTTTAAAGTATTGATCTTGGTTGATGTGTCGGGAGGGAGGTTTTAAGAGACATCTTGGAGGGACGCTAAGAAACATAAGACACCCTAAAAATACATTGGGAACTGCTTAAGAAATGCATGGGTATGCGTAGGATTCCTGTAAATATTGTTTTGAAGCTTAATATATTATAAATACGTTGTAATTAGGTTTGACCACGGGATGTTACGTGGCAGGATGGAATATATGCCACGTGGCAGATCAGTTTGTGTCCAAATTGTGTACAAGTGTGCTCCATGATACCCTTTTGAATTCAATCAGAGTCATGTGGTAGTGTAAAACTTTGAAGATCCGTTACATTTGGAAAATCAGATGGATGGCTAAAAATATAAGGGAATGATGCCAATATATGGGCGATAAAAAATTGACACGTAACGAATCTATGCCATTGGGGGCCTAGGCACTGTCTTATGCATTAAGCCGTTCCTATATGATAGATTTATAGTTCATCAAGCACTCTCCTTAAAATGATTCCATTATAGTAATCCTTAGTGCGGGTGTGTAGTTCATCAAAGACTCTCCTTAATAAATAAAGTATTGTTTTAGAACTTTTCCTTTACCATTCAATGAACCCAACCCTCTGTCCTCGTCTCTCTTGCCTCTGCCACTCCTCCTCCTTTTGTGGCAGTGGCTGCTGCAGCTACCCAAAAAAAATTGTCAAAAAAAGTATTTGAAAAAAAAAAAAAAAAAGATTTGTAAGTTTACCTGTTTTTTGCCAAATCGGTGTTGACCTGAAATTCTTGCAATTGGATGCAAGATTTCAACTTATAATCACTCCAACAGAATTGTTTAATCATTTCTCAAGCTCAAATTGAGCATAAAAAATAGCAAAATTTGTACCATGGAACTCTTGGTGCAGTCTGCAGAAACCTTTTTATTTTTACTTTTTTTTTTATTTTGTATTGTTAATTTTCTTATTGGTAACCTTGAAGTCCAATACGTATCAAGACTTAATACACTGTACATGACACAATCCATTATGGGCCGGTTGACCTATGCAAACCTCATATCCTGTTCCTCTTATGTTGGTCAAAACCACCATTTCATAACCCTAATTCCACTTTATAATCCTAATTTTCACCGTTTGAGAATTTGGAATGAAACTGCAGCTTTTCTTATCCTTCTAATCTTAGCCAAATTCGTTACTTGAGTAGTTTGCTGTTTGTTTTCCACTCCTTGGTTCTTAAGTCCAGTTTGGTCTGCTACTTGCTATATATCAAACCATTAAGGAGATCAATGTGCGAGTTGTTAAGGTTCTTATTAATGTTGGATACATATTGCTGTCTATACAATTTCCTTGTAGCATGTAATAATAAGAGCTCCTTTGATGTAAGGTTGGTTCACACTAGGTAAACAACCCCAATGATAATAGAAACTCCACCACCAATTCAGATCTGATCACAGAGCAGAGAACCAAAGGGGGGAAACACAAGGTCTAGAATAGGGCTGAAATAGAAAGTCACAAATTAGAGTGGTTTAGGAACTCGACACCTGTGCAATAGTGGGTCTTGGATAGACCTTAATAACCCCCAAAGTGGCTCTCAAACAAGGCTACAGCAGTGCAGCAATATCATAGAAAAACCCTGCGGCTTCCACAGGGGACCTCCAAAGGTCCTGCTGTGCTGGTCGAAGGTGCCTCCTAGCCCAAGGAACAAAACACTGAAAGGGTTTTCAATTTTGGCTTGGGGTTGAAGAGATCTGGTCCTGGTTGATCAGCTTCAAAAACCCTGACAAGAGTGGATTAATCTCTTGTTCTACAGCAGGTCTTCAAGCAAGGCTTGTGGATGTGCTTCAAGTAGACTTCAAAAAACCCTCAGATAACACTCTCACAGCCGCAAACAAAGAAGAAATAAAGAAGACGAAGAAGAGAAGGATGGAGTTGGATAGATGTGGGTGAGATAATGGCTATCTTAGCCTGGGGTAATGTAGAAGTAGGTTACAAGTAAAACTACCCCCAACAGATTACACCCCAAACGAGACTCAAACTGACTTGAAACAATAAAAAATAGAATAAAGAGAACAAAAGGAATGAAACCAGAAATAATCCCCACAAGTGCAAAGCAAAACAACCCAAACAAGAGGAGAGAGAATGACCTGCTCAGGGGTATAGAGAGAGAGAGACCTGCGGCTGGGGCTGGGGAGCTCAGAATGAGCTGCCCTTCTGGTTGATGGTAGGTCCCGGTAAGGGTACAAAAACCCCCAAATATCAAAGATTTCTGACGGCTGGTTTGTAAGATACTCCAGTTCTTGATTTCAGACCTAAGAGAGAGAAGAAACCCAAGAATCGCAGGACCAGCAGCTGGCAGCTTCAGATGGCCTTCTAAAGGGGATCGAGAGGTCCGCTTGGAGGGTAGAACAGACCCTCAAATGGTCTTGCAGATCCAAGCTCAGGTGTGGGCAGTAGGGGAGATCGATTGGTTTCAAGAATGGGGACTTCTTGATGGTCGATCTTAGCAGTCCAAGTATAAACAGGTCTTATTTCTCTGGAGTTGATATTGATAGTTGCAGAAAACAGTGAACAGAAATAGGAAATTGAATGCAGAAAATAAGAAGGAAGACAAGCGGAAAGTGGGGGAGGAGTGGCTATCTCAGCCCGGGCTTCTCACCCACTGCTCTCCCGGCTGTTCTAAGCAATTGACTGCAATTTTCTTTATTCAAATCTGACAATTGAGAGCACATTAGCTCCTCTATATATAAAGGGCAGAACTAGCTATAAGCAGCCATTATATAATAGGAGTTGGACTCCAAATAGGACTAGATTAGAACCCCAATTGGAGTAGGTAAGTAGGTAACTAACTAGTCATTAATTAATAGCCACTAATGGGCATGTTATAATCGATGCACCCAATGGGCCTTATTAATTAACTAATAACGTAATAACATAAGTGTCTAATCAATGGGCCCAATGGGCCCTTATTAATAACAACTAAAACCCACATTTAAGTGGGGGTCGATTGAGGCTTCTTGGACTGGGCTTTCCTTCTGCGATAGCCTAGTCCAAATTGTGCATCTACATCATGGGGCTTTCACCCACAGCTATCTCAGGAATTGGACCGACGATGGCTGCAAAAATTATCAGGCTTTCATTAATTGTAAAAGTGTTACAATGATCTCTCTTAAATAGACGAGGCACAACCTTACAAATTAGAAATAACCAAATAGGAAACTAACATAAACTGGAAACTGGTGGCTTTTGGCAATTAACTATGACTTGTACTCTAAGCAACATAAGAGACAATACTAGGGACTTTTAGAAGACTAACTTGACTTAGCCAACTTGTAGTTTGACTGGTAAAACACACAAAAGACAACCCAGCTGTGTGGAGATCGCAGGACACTCTTTGGAAGCTTCTGGACAGCAGATGCTATGCTGGTTCGATGTCATCTTGGAGGATCTTCTAGAAGACCATAATATGATCAAATCATAGGCATAATATGGGGCTGCTATGCTGGTTTGATAGCTGCAAAGGTGGACCAGCATAGGACCAAAATTGGGGGCCCGCAAGGCTTGCTCGATCAGCCCAAAGGCTGGCCGGGCTAGCTGGCTTTCTAACTCCTTCTATTGTGTAGGCTAGCATGGGTGCCTACATCGTCCTTTCTCAGTTGCTAGGCTTACAGGATTGTAGAGGTTGAAGAGGTCATCCTCTTATTATACATTCTTTAATGGATGCATATTTTTGGACAAGAATTTAATTATTCTTATTGCTTTGCTTTTTGTTCACCTGAGTACTTTTACCATGCATAATTCACCTTTTTTTACTTTTCTATGTTGTTTTTATGAAATATTATTTACGTGGCATAACAGTTCCAGAATGTTATGTTATTATTGAATGGACGATCCACCTTGTCAACCTGTATGACTGTGCTCCATCATCTATTCTTATGTTAAAATTTTTGTTGGATTGGAGGTTGACAGGTGATCCTTTCTTCTTATCCCTTTTCACATGCTTATCCTTCCAGTTGAATGAACTTCCAAGGTGTCGATCCCTGATCGTATATTAGTGATCTGAATTATTCTGAAACTCTGTATAAACATCTAAATCTTACATAAACACATGCTACTTGCATGATAAGATCGAAACAACCCAAAGAAAAAGTAGTTCCAATTGAAAACCAACACTTCTCACAATGCTATTTTCGAGCTTCAGTTTCGTAGACAGACAATGCTTTATGACTTACATTCCCATCTTTTGTGGCAAAAGTCTTCCAAAACATTTCTCAGCATATGTTATGTATTATTATTATTTTTTTTTAATATTTTATTTTTCAATCCACATCTCTGCCTTAAACATGGTTGATTGGGTGATACTAGGCTTTGTTAACATCTCCTATTGGGGGGGAATTCCTTACTGAGTGTATGATGAAAAGCTTAGAAAGCAAAGGCATCATGGTAAGTTACTCCTAAATTGAATTTTCATGGAAAGATAATTTGAAGTTTCGAAGTATTTATGTTACTGCTATAAATTTATTTTTTTCTGGGGGTGGTTTTGCAGATGAAGCCTAGATATTCTTTTAAAAGAAAAGAAATTAGGCCTGGTGAATTTCAGGTAATATACTTTTTAATTGTTGGGAATATCTTCCTTTCTGTTGCTTCTTCTGTCAAACTTTGATGTCAGCATTGTTAAGAAATACAGTATTTATTCCGGACTTCCGGTATACCTGGTGATGAGTAGCCTGATTATTATGGTAGGTATGGTGTTATTTATGCATGCTTTCCTTGATGTTACAACATGCTCAAAAAATAAATGACTTCGTCGTATTCTTTCCGTACTTCTTCCAGGGTAATGTATTTTGAGTGATGGTTTCATAGTGGATGCCAATCTTTGTTCAGCACGAGTTTTAAGAATAAAAGTTGTAGGGAATTGTTTTGGGAGCTCAAATCTGATCCAGGTTTTGTGTTACTTGATTCTTTGATGCCCTTATGCATCTGAGGCTCTTCGACTGAAATTATAGGTGGAGTTTTCTTCCTCTTGAGGGAAAAAGCAACTTTATCTAAAGTCCTTTATCTTATTACCCTGAAATGGGACTTATGAAAACTAGACATATTTTCAGGGGGCATCAATGGTAGATTGCATGTGAGCTTTGTCTCTTGTACTCATGTTTTTCTTATTTTTAATTTCTCTATTTTCTATATTTTTTGGTAATGTTTTCTGTTTTCCGATAGAAGCAAGAAAAAATGTAAGCAGCTGAACTACATTATAAATCTCATACAATCTATGTTGATCAAAACGTTTGATCACAAACTATTTTTCTATTACTCTCTGTTTACTGGTCCCGTTGGCCTTTCTGATTCTATCACTGCAGATCTCAAGGCATCCATCCAGGGCCTGGACTTGCTTTATCCAATGTCTGAATAAGTTCTGTCATTGGTTGGGACTCCAATGCCGTGATTGGATTGTTGTAAACTGTGTATGGTGGACTATTGGGATATCTACATTTTACTAGGGTAACCAAATCTTTATTTGTGCGAGCGAACTTTTTCTTTTCGTAGAGATCGCAGTTGGTGAGTGTTATTGCAGATGAGCTTGCTATGTAGGGGGTGGATAGAAACATTTTGTCTGTTGGCTCTTTCCCTATTGTGTAATTCCTTTGTGGTTTCCTAGGGGTCTCTCAAGGCTTTGTTGGTGTACAGTACCACCTTTTTTACCCTTGCCTCTCTCTCTCTCTCATCTATCAGAAGAAAAACATTTTTGCCACAAAATCATGGTTTTAAGTATCTCCGATACCGATACGATACCCTCCGATACGTATCTTAAATTTAGTCGGCCGATACGATACACACCGATATGATACATTGAATTTTTTAAATCATTTCGTATCGATATATATCCTACAATACATACCGATATGCATCAATACACTACTAATACACATCGATACGATACGACATGCCTCGATACGACTCTATGAAAAATATAAAATTGAGGTAAAATGTACGTTTCGGTATATATTGGTACGTATCGGTGAGTATCGGTATGTATCGATCGGTACGTATCGGTATATCTTAGCACGTATCGGTGAGTATCTATATATATATTGGTACGTATCGGTGAGTATCGATACGTATCGGCGCTACGGTCATATAATGGCCAATATGGGTAATTTTTCAGAAAAAAACGATTTTTTGAAGGGTTTTTGTTCCAAAGTTGCCGTCAGCCATATTTCTCTCTAACTAAAGTGGAAATCAAGGTTGGGAACAAGGATTTTACATTTATGGGACAACTATAGACCTTGAATTCTTAGTACGATACCCTCAATTTAGTGTTTATGCATAATACATGTTATCAATTGCTTTTTTTAACAAATTCTTTATCCAAAAGTGTTTAAAAAAATGTTTCCTATCCATTTATGTGTGTATCTTTAGCGTATCTTAGTGTATCTCCGATACGATACAATACCCTCCAATACGTATCTTAATTTTGGCCGACCGATACGGCGATTGATACTGATACTTTAATCCTTGCACAAAATAAATGGTCAAAGGTTAGAAGCAAGATGCAGTGTGAGAAATGATGACTTCCCTGCAACTATCCATACACACCGATATGTACACATATATGATGAAATGGGTTGAAATCTTCCTTAATTTTGGTCGTGCAATAAATGGGGTCTAATATGGGTGGAGAAATTCCCTCCACTGGTGACTACTGGATATTTTTCATTGTCAATGCCTCCTTGATCATGTTTCCTCTTTAATTATTGTTATTGCACCTACAACCTATTCGTATTTTACATATTTATTTATATTTTATAAGATGCCAGTGTGTGTTTTGACATGAGTGAGTGCTTCTTAATTCCTTTTCTTCTTTTAGGCTATGTTTGGTAACCAAGAAAAGAAAATAGTACAAAAGACATAATAAGACAAAAAACGAATGATTACACAATGATTTCTTATGTGTCTATCTTTCTCTTAAAATTCAAAATTTTTTGAATTATTTTCTTTTCTTGGTTACCAAACATAGCTTTATTCTCTTTGATACTGCTCTTATATTCATGTATGCTGTTTTTTCATATTATAATGCTCATTTTTCACCTCTTTTGACTGTTTGCTCTCTCTTTCCCTGAATTTTAAAGACAGTAGATCTTGATTTTCCAAATACAACAGAAAGTTACAAGCTCTACTGTCAGGTATTTGATCTCTTGAACCGAATATTCCTTCATGTGCTGTGATACCTTGCTGTTACTGCCTCTAACTCTCCTCTTGTTACAGAGGGCAATCGCTAGTGATATCAAGGAATGTGTATGCCGGGCTCCAGATACTCCATATGATGGTTTGTGTTTCTTATAACCTACATATTATTACCTTCTCCTCTTGAAATCATGAACTTCTTTTACTGCTGCCTTCTTGTGTCTCATTTTTTTTCCATTTCTTGCCCAGAATATCTATCCATTAATGATTCTCCCCCCCTTTTTTTGGTTGTTTCCTTGTGACATACCTAGTATATACTACTCAACTGAGTCCAAAAGAATGCATTAGTAAAATTTGGCATCGTTCTTGTGCATTGGTATGATATTTATTTCATTGTAGAATATTTAAAGCTCCTCATTTGGTAATCAATTATGTCTTAGCTTAACTGGAAGATCATGTATTTTTCCTCCATTCTCTGGTACTCTTGGGCCTCCCCCCCCCCCCCCTTTTTTTTTTCCTTATGTGCTTCTGTTCATGTGGGATGTAATTTTGAGTGCTCAAGGAATGTTTTATTTAATAGGAGGTTGTCTTATAGGAATCTAATAGGAATGCTCTAGGAATTTTGATTGCCAAACTACTGACCTTCGAGATTTGCACATGAAATAAGAAGAATAGAATGCCAAAACTGTTTGTGGCAGTGGGAGCCAGCATGGCAATTGGTTTGGCGGATGTCATGGAAAAACTTCGTTGTTATCTGACCTAGGTGTTGTGTAGGGAACTCTTATTCGTTGTTGAAGATGGACGTCAGGGTCTAGGGCCTTGATGGAGGTCCAGTCGGAGAAAGGAAGAATCCCTGAAATGGGTCTGAGTTGCAGGGGAGAGAGGAATCACAAAAAGAAAGTGGGAGGTGGGAGGTGGGAGGTGGGAGGTGGGAGGTGGGAGGTGGGAGTGGGGAGGGGGGAAGGGGGGGTGGGAAGAGAAATCACACACCAGCCCCCAGGCTCACAAACACAAAACTCAATTCATTCCACATCTTCAATCTCTGTCCAATACGTGGTTACAATCATATAAATAGGAAAACAAAAGACTCTAACAAGGAAAATAAATCCTATAAGGAAACTAGTTCAATAAGGAAACATGGAAACCAACTCTTAAGTCCTATGTACTCTACTTCCTAAAATAAACAGAATAAAATAAAGTAAAGATATTATTCCTAAATAAAATAAGCTACTAAATCCTACTAGACCAAGGACTCAAATATGGATCTGGTTCATCTCTGTCTGGATACTCAAATGGGTTTGGATCGGTCCAAGGCTGTGCACCTATATCAGGGCTGCTCATTGTTGTGGGTTTGTTATCTCTTATTTGTTGAGGATGACCCTATTCTCATGTTTGTTTGTTCTTGCCTTGCTGGTCTCACCTAAAATTTTTCCCCCCTCGACCACCTTGGTTTGCCTAGGCATTGTGAGGCCCGTGACAACTATGTTATGGTTGTTTACCCAACCCTCCCATATAAGAGAAAAAAAATAACCCTTCTCCCTTGTGATTGCTGCTAAGGTCTTGTTTTCGGTACATAAAATTTGTCCATCTTTTTAACTAAGCATATTCATGAACCTCCCCTTCACAACTGCAATGGTTACTTCAGAGTAATACTCATCTTCTTAAATCTGACGTAAACATCTCTTTGTAGCTTTCACATTATGAATTCTGAATTTTATCGGTTTAGCCAATATGATTTCTTTTATGCTGCATTTGGGATGTAAATATTTGGGGATAGCAATTGCGATGTCAAGCCTAGGTCCAATATCACGCTTTTGGGTTCCCTGAAATCATGGATATTCTGATGTCAGACTATTTACCAAGGTGATCATTCCCAGTAGGATCCATCATAAACACCAACAAGGCTTAGAGTAGATCAGATTCAACAGTAAGAACAGATCTGAAAATAGATTCAGTTTTAGGTCGAAACTTGGGAAATTCGTGTCTCACCCAATAGGGCTCCATTGGCTTTGAAATTTGGACCGATTGTAGAATCTAAGTAGACAAACAAACCTCAAAATTCGATTAAATTTGGCTGGACGAATTGAGAGATCTGGTGATTGTATGAAGAAGGTAACTTTTCGCAATTTCGATGTCTTGAGATTGCATCCTCCAATGATCTTCAAATTTGGATCTAAGGTTTTTCATATGATGTCTAATATCCTTCAAAAGCTGAGCCTCAGTGGACGGCTGGCTAGGGAATTATGCCCACGGAATGCAAAAGGAAACATTCTTGACAGTCTGCAGGAACAGAAACTACAGGCCTTGGTTGGCCTTTGAATCCTGGTCGAACCTCGCTCCTAGGGTCCTCACTATAAACCTAAATTCCTGCAGCAATCAGAGTTTAGATCTGGCAGATATGGCCTTCGCAATTCCTTCTCAGAAATAGGACTCAATCTGGACAGCAGGGGTGTGTTTGATCTCTGCGATGTTTCTGTTATTGACTCTCACTGTTACTGCAATGAAATAGAAAAGAAAGAAGGAATAATGATAGGGAATCCCCCGGGGGGGGGGGGGGAAGAATGGGAGATAGGGATGGCTATCTCAGCCTGAGCTTCTCATTCTCAACTCTCACAGTTGATGAGCAAAACTCTCTCAGGTCAAGACAGTAAGCATAGCTCACAAAATAACTTTATTCATAGATCTCTCTGGCTATTACATCAATGGGGCCTTTATATGGCTGTGGGCTAGCTTCACAAAATAGAAACTATAATAAGAAGGAAAGTTTTCTTCCTTGGACGGGAAGAAAATCGAAAGGGAAACTTCAAACAACTAAACTTTCCTAAAATTGAAAATCAGAAACTTAGTCAATAAGAAAGACATGGAAAAGGAAATAAAAACCCAACATAAAAAGGGGAAACAAATAATGCTATCTTTTTCTGAAATTGATGGAGATTCTGAAGTCTTCTAGAAGCTGATGTCCTTGCTCTCCAACGGTTCATATGGGGTTCACAGCACTGTTCACATGAACAGTGTTTGCAGGTAGTGTTCATGAGGTTTGGGCTCAGCAGTCACTCATGAACAATAATTTATGTTCTTCAATCTAGCCCTCTTCTTCCCCATGCTTTGATCTACATCATATTGCAGTACCTGTGGACACTCAAATTAATCATTTTTGGAAATTTGAATGTCTAGTGGATGGAGTTGTATTTGTAACTCAGACATGGTTAAAACATGTTAATACATCGTTAATTTCTAATTAGTCTTTGAAATGAACAAAATGTCCCTTGCTTATTGATGGTGCAATCAGTTTTATATTGGTCATAAAAATGCGTTTATATGCCTAACTTATTGTGAGGTGTGCGATTCTTTTCAAAATGGTAAAAGGTTTGTGCTGCCGCTTATGTGCAAAAATGCCAAAAGTTAGGATTGACTCCAAAAGCACCCCTCCCAGGACCCCACATAGGTGGGACCAGCATGGGTAATAATGGCCATAGTTTTAGGAAACAATATCACATCAGCAGTTCGGCCGTGACTGATATCGATACCTGGTCGATATGGTACGATATGCTGTCTTATTTATGGTGCAATGAATGCTCATTTTACTTGTATTAGAATAGGGGTTAAGTGAGCAACAAGGGGACATTGGGACGCCTATTTAGAGTGGGGCGGCTGGATGGGGGTTATACTTGTAATTTGGGTTATGTTTTGACTTGTACTCTTGTTATGATTCTGTTTTGCATATTTTAAATAAAGGACTTGTGTGATCAGTTAGATCACTCAAGCGTTCACCCCATTCTTGCTGTTAACATGGTATCAGAGCTAATTTTCTGATCTTGGTTTTTTTTCAGCCACTCTTCTCTTCTTCCAAAATCGCGAGCCCTTCCTCTCTCATCTTCCATTTTCTTCACGAGCCTCCATCTTCTCCCACTTTTGCCTTCCTAACTACCTATAGGACAACACTAATGAGGTGATTCATATGAATCTAGTTGCTATCTTACACATCACCTCAATGGTTTGAACTAAAAAAACCTTGAAAAATTAGGGTTCTTACCTTTCTGCAATTTTTTTAGTCTTCTTCTTCTTTTGAATTTGGTTCTTCTTGCTTCTATGAATAAATTTCCACCTATTGAAGATCAAGTACAACAACCTGGAAAGGACCCATCATTCCTGCAAGATTGAAGCCCCCCCTTCATGTGCGATTTCAAGAAACTAGGGTTTTTCTCTTTCCAAAACCCTGTCTCCATCGATTTTTGGGTTCCCTCCATCAGAATCGATTGAGATTTGGATGATAGCTCCCTCACCCCTACAAAGGAGTTCGACCAGCCCTGTGGCCTAGTCTGTCAAGGCTGTGCGTGTGTGTGTGTGTGTGTGTGTGTGTGTGTGTGTGTGTGTGTGATCCTCTTCTTTGAAGAATTTTAGGGTTTTCTCCTAAAACCCTAATTGGACCATCTCTCAAGTTCTTCTTCAGAATCAGATATAACTTGGAGTTCTTCACCACCCTTATTGAGCCGTCCGATCCAAGTATTGCCCTTTTCTGAATACTATTTTTGAAAATCTGGTATTCCCATATTTTTGTTGACTTCTCCCTATAATCATCATGTCTGGAGTAATTATTGTATCTACTGCAAACTCAGACTTTATGGGCAGGGTTGCAATGAATACATTCCTTTTGGTGCTTGCTCTGTGGAATTGGATGGAACTAATTATCTCATCTAGTCCAGAACCACTTATCTTACGATTACTGGTAGAGGTCTCACTGAACATATCACAGGAAAAACAAAGAAACCCTCTAAGGAGGGTACTCCTCAGGACAAATGGATCACCATTGTCTCTGGTAATGGTTTTTCTGATCAACTTTATACATTGATCTATCTCTAGAGGATTCTTGTTATTAGAAACTACTTCTCAGATCTGGGCAACTGCCAAAAAAACTTATGGACAAATAGGGAATGATTCTTGTGTTCAAACCATAGAGAGCATGCTTCAACTTACAAACCTTGCTCTGAGCGAGGCAATGACATCTGTGGGGTATAAGCAAAGGAATGTTGACCACACATTGTTCATAAAGAGGTCTAGTAATAAAATTACTATTCTCATTGTCTATGTGGATGTCATTATGGTGACAGGGAATGATAGTGCTGAAATTAATTGGTCGCCTCAAGGACTTTCTTGGTTGGGAGTTTGAAATAAAGGATTTTGGGAAGCTAAGGTACTTTCTTGGGATTGAAGTTACTTGATTTTAAAGGCATATTTTTATCCCAGAGGAAGTACATCCTTGATCTATTGTCAGAGACTGGTTTATCGGGCTATCGTCCTTCTGATACACCTATGGAAGCTAGTATACAGCTCAAGGAAAAACAGTGTGAATCTGTTGATAAAGGGCGTTACCAACGGTTGGTAGGCAAGTTGATATATCTTCCCATACTCAGCCTGATATTGTTGTGGCTGTTAGTTTGGTGAGTCAGTTTATGCATTGTCCCTATTCCTCTCATATAGAAGCAGTCCTATGTATCTTGAGGTACTTGAAGTCTGTTCCAGGAAAAGGGATTCTTTTATCTCTTTATAATCATCTCAGAGTTGAAAATTATATAGATGTTGATTGGGCTGGATCTCCTGAAAGAAAGTCAATCTCAGGTTATTGTACCTTTGTGGGTGGGAATTTTGTCACATGGCGCAACAAGAAGCAGAATGTGGTTGCTAGATCTTATGCTGAAGCAGAGTTTTGTGCTATGGCACAAGGGATTTGTGAGATGTTGTGGTTACAAATGCTCTTCGATGATATTGGTGTGCCTATTCGTCTTCCTATGATTCTCTACTATGATTACAAGGCTGCTATCAATAGTGCCTATAATCTAGTACAACATGACCATACCAAACATGTGGAGATTGACAGATACTTCTTCAAAGAGAAGTTGGATGCTGGTTTGATTTGTGTTCCCTTTTTTAAGTCTGAAGATCTGTTAGCTGATGTATTCACTAAGAGTTTTGTTGGGAAGATGTTTCATTCTTGTTTAGTCAAGTTGGGCATGTGTGATATATATGCGCCAACTTGAGGGTGAATGTTAGAATAGGGGTTAAGTGTGTCGCAGGGGCACATTGGACTTACCCCCCTCCACTGACCCTATTTAGAGTAAGGTTGCTGGATGTGGGGGTATACTTGTAATTTGGGTTGTGTTTTGACTTGTAGTCCTGTTATGACTCTATTTTGCATATTATAAATAAAGGGCTTGTGTGATCAGTCAGATCACTCAAGCATTCTCCCCATTCTTGGTGTTAACAACTTGACATGTGGCGTTAGTCATAGTCATTTTTACAATGATCAACATGCTCTCGTTATATAGTTGATGTAATATGGGGTTTGGGAACCCTGATTCGGATCACTTATGGGCCCACCCAATCATCAAGATTCCATGCTTTCAACGGGGAATGACAGATTTGTAAATAAGAAGAACTTGAGAGGGTTGCTTGGTAGATAACTATGAGCTGGGACACAAAAGGAATTACTGTTTAAAGAGAAAGGGTAGACTAGGCCTTTTATAGGCACAAGATTAAGACGAAGGGGAGGCATACTCTGGGAAAGTGAGGGATATGGTGACATAATAAATCGTCAGTGAGTTGTCTTCTTCAACCTTACAACAAGAACTGTCAAAGTATTAAAAGGAAAGCAGGGAGAACAGAAAGGAAAGAAGAATAAGGAGGAAGAGCGGAAAAGCTAAAGCTTATTGGGAAGGAGAAATTTCGCAGGGGAGGGGGTACTAACCAGTAGCACCAATCGGCTCTGCTAACGGGCAACACAGGCACACTATAACAAAAAGTCAATTTCATTGTTCGTTCTCTATTCGAAACGACATGTTACATGGGTATAAATGTGTAGAAATCCAACTCAAAATAGAAACCTACTCAACTAGGAAACTGAAAAAATAGCTCAAAAAAGGAAATTAGTAACTCAATATAATCTCTTATGTAGCTAACCCAAAATAAAACACTATCAAACAAAAGATTACCAGATAACCCAAATAAATAAATAAACCCCTAAATATCCTACTGAGCCAAAACCATAGTTGGACCTGGTTCATCTCGGTCTGGGCTTCCAAATGGGTTTGTGTTGGTCCAAGGAAGTGCTCCTGCACAGTGGTTGTGTTCTGATTTTGGTGAGGGGAATTATGGGTTGTCAATTCTTAGTTTTTGTGTCCCTTGTTACGTTACAAATGTGTAATGATCATATTGTTTACTGTACATTTATGTTACGAATGTGTAATGATCATATTGTTTACTGTACATACTCAACTGTAAAATCCAGCTATTCAAAAAGTCATCCAAACAGTGTTTGGAATTGATGTGCACTTAAATGAGTTTTTGTGCCATCCCAATGGCAGAATTCAGCAGAGTTTTTTATACATAGACATTCCATTGGCTATGTGTTGGTATACCAAAGGGTACTTTTGTTAATGAGATCAAAACACGCCTGACCTCTGTTACTGTGTTGTTCGAATAAATTTTGTTTCTCTGATAAATATTTATGCCTCATTTCTCTACTGTGTACTGAGGATATCCCTTGTCTACTCCATTATGAAGTATGAATTTTAATTTTGTAAGTCTGTTCTTTACAGAAAGTGCATATGCTAATGTCCCAACAACACCGTATGAACTTCCAGATGGACAGTAAGTTCTATTTTAAGGTCTATTTTGAGATTGTAGTAGTTATTGTACTCGGACTCTTAGAATGATCGAGGTCTGCTCTCTAAATACTGTCAAGTGTGGATGTATGTTTTATCTTTATGGTAGTGCCCTTGGCAGGTTGCTGCTGAACGGTCGTGATTTCTGTTACTTTATATTGATTGTTTAATTTAATTTTCTGCTTGTTTCCTTCTTGATTCAAGATGGATAAGCATAGTAGGTGGAATTGAAAAGGAAGCCTAGCAAACCGGCAAGACTTTGGAATCAAAGCAACAATGTAGCATCCACTTTGAAACCCAATTCGATGGGGAGGAACTGAGGGAGACAATTCTCTGCAAAAATATTAAAAAGAACAAGAACTATCCAGGCTAGTGGCCTTTACGATGCCTTGAATCCTCTAGTCTTATATAGTGTGATTTCTAATATTGATCACTGCAATAAAAGTAAATACTAAAATAACCTTGCATGACTAAGTAGACATCCAAAAAATAGAATCCCATCAGATATTGACACCCCCTCAATAAATTAGTCATAACTTCTCCACAATTAGTTGGAACTGTGTGGTCTTGGTCTCATTGGATGGTAACTCAATAGCTTCAAAACAGAACCAAAATTAAGCAAAATGGACGGGTTTTGACTGCCCAATGTCAATCCAAATAAAAGTGGACTGTTCTTTTGCGACTACTTAGACTACTATTCCTTTTTAGTTATTTATATATTTTTTAGGTCTTAATCATCGATCAATGTGACAATAGTGTTTTGCTGATTTTCTCCTATTCATAGTTGTCAAAGTGTTGCCTAGGCATCCAGGCACAGTCTAAGGTCCGAGGCGACAACACACCTTATTTGATGCAGGCAAGGTGACTACCTTTGTTGCTGATAAATCAACAAAATGGGCTTATTGTAGTGCAAGTAAGCCTTGGGTCCCAAGCCCCATTTTCATTCTCATCGAGCCCTACACTTCTTTTGGTCCCAAGCCTTTCAAATTTTTTGACATGTGGACCACTCACCCGGATTATCCAAACATTGTCTAGGAAGCCTGGCTGAAACCTGTCCAATCATTCTCCACCCCCCTTTTAGCTTTGGCCAGAAAGCTAAGGAATGTCAAGGAGGCCCTCAAGACTTGGAATACTAATTCCTTCGGGAATATTTCTTCTCAAGTCATTGTTTGCAGGGACAGGCTAACCTCTATTCAGAATCAGCTCCAGACAGACCATCTCAACCCCTCTGGCTGAGGAAGAAAAGATCCAGGCAGCTGCTCTTACTACTCTCCAGGCCCAGGAAGAGAGCTTTCTAAGGCAGAAATCTAGAATTACGTGGTTGAAGCTTGGAGACTCAAACAGTGCTTACTTCCACAAATCTGTAAAAGCAAGAAACAATGTCAACTCCATCACGAAATTGTCTACTCCTGAGGGGAACTTGGTTCACAGGGTTGATGAGATTAAAAAGGTTGCAGTGGATTATTTTGAAGATTTGTTCAGGCCTCCCACCACCCCTGCTCCCCCCATTTCGGTTGGTTTCTTGAACAAATCCATTCTTGATCCTATGTCCAATAGGCTTATGGCTATTCCTTCTGATGAAGAGATCTCTCGAGCCATTCATTCCCATAAGGCCGGCAAAGCCCCCGGCCCTGATGGATTTAACATGGGATTTTTCTCCGCCTCTTGGGACCTGGGACCTTATTAAAGAAGATGTGATCAAGGCAATCAGGAGCTTCTTCTTCAACCCTAGCCAGATCAAATGGATCATCCACACTTTCCTTTGTCTCATCGCAAAGAAAGAGGGAGCAGAAGTTATGACTAATTTCAGACCCATCTCTCTGTGCGACCTTCTCTATAAATTCATAGCCAAGATCCTTGCAAATAGAATCAAGCTAGTGGTGGGCTCCCTTGTCAGCAGCAACCAATCAGCCTTCATCTCGGGTAGAAGCATTGGAGACAACATCCTTCTTTTCCATGAGATTGTCAGAGGCTTTGATAGAAAATCCCACTCCCCAGCTACCCTTATGAAGATTGATATCTACAAGGCTTTTGACTCTTTGAGATGGGATTACATTACTTTGGTCTTCAACTCCATGGGATTTCCCTCAGTCTTCACAAATTGGTCCATCACTACATTGCCACTCCTTGCTTCTCACTCCTAGTCAATGGGAGTTCGGTAGGGTATTTCTCCTCCTCTATGGGAATTCGGCAGGGATGTCCTCTTTCTCCCTACAAATTTTGCCTGGCTATGGAAGTTCTTTCCAGAAGTTTGCAAGTGGCCTCAGACTGGAATCTCATCTCTGCTATTCCCAAATGTAAAGCTATGAAGCTTACTCACCTGGCTTTTGCAGATGATTTGATGATCTTTTCAAAGGCTGATCCCACCTCCATGCAGAACATTATGCTTTGTCTGAGCCAATTTGCTGATATGTCGGGGCTTCGTATAAATCCAGCTAAGTCTCTTATTTTCCTAGCTGGGATATCTGACTTTGCCAAAGCTTCCATCCTTGACCATATGGGGTTTTGCTTGGGTCATCTTCCAGTGAAATATATGGGGCTTCCTCTCATTCCGACAAGGCTCTTTGCTCACCAATGCACCCCTATGCTCGACCTTATTAGGAAGCGGCTTCAGCTCTGGAAGGGAAGGCTCCTATCCTTTGCCGGCCGGTTTGTGCTCATCAGATCAGTCCTCCAAGCTTCATACATTTACTGGTCGGGTACTTTTGGATTGCCGGAATCCATCATCTCCAAACTCGAGTCCATCTTTGCCTCATTCTTGTGGAAAGGGAGTGAGTGTGTGCGATTCCTCTGTCCTTCTAGTTGGGTTGCTGTTTGTCTTCCCAAAGAAGGGGGTCTGGGTATAAGAAGGATCAAAGATGTGAACTCTGCCGGAATCATCAAGCTAGCCTGGAAGATCATTTCCAAAAAAGACAGTATATATGGGTCAAGTGGGTGTACTCGAATCAGTTAAAGTCTGACTCCTTTTGGACAGTGAAGACCCGGGCTGATGCCTCATGGGCTTGGCACAAGATCTTAGCCATCCACCCTCGGCTCTCCTCGGCCATTTCGGCCCATATTGGTGGTCTCTTTACTTTTCTTTGGCTCGATCCCTGGCATCCCAAAGGAGTCCTCTTCCATGCTCTTAGTGCTAGGGAAATATACAACTCTGGCTTGCCCAAGCTTGCCCTCGTCGCTGATATTATTTCTTTGGGCTCTTGGTCTCCTCTAGACACCTCCTCTGCCTGGCTTCAGGACATTTGGAGAACCTTGCCTCCCATCTCAGCCTCCCAAAGATTGAGACTTGACTTCACTCTTTGGATGGCCTCCCCTTCTAAGACCTTCTCCACCAAGGCTGCTTGGGAGTTTGTAAGAATTCATGGCCTGCCCACTCTTTGGCACAGACTCGTCTGGTTCCCTCATCACATTCCGCGGTACAGCTTCACGGCCTAGAGAGCTTTCTCTAACTCCCTGCCTATGCATTGCTTCCTCTTTCAACGAGGCATCCCAGTTGATCCTATGTGATGTGGGAATGAGCCGGAATCTGTGGATCACCTATTTTTTGAATGCTCTACCTCCAACTCCATCTGGAGTATGGTTCTTGCTAAATACTGGCCCACCTCTAGAAGAATCCTCGCTCTTCAAAGAGAATGGATATGGATTGACATGACTTTTCGGGGTAACTCTACATGTGACCTGGTTGGAAAGCTTGCCTTCTGTGCAACCATAAATCAAATCTGGATGGAAAGAAATTACAGGAAATGGACCGCCAACTTGCGCTCTCTGGATAGGATTTGGGGTTCCATCTCCTTCAATGTTAAAGCAAAGATCTCAAGGCTCTCCTCTACTTGTAATCCTACTCCTAGGAACTGTCATATTGTAAACTCCTGGGAGTTGCCAAGCTCTATCATCAGGAATGTGTCCCCTTAAGCTGGGCCTCTTTCTTTTCCTTCCCCCTCTCAGAGGGTTGTATGCTTTTCTTTGTTCTTCTTGGTAATGAATTATATATTCACCCAAAAAAAAACCTTGGGTTGGGTTCTATCCATGTTGGGCCTTTGGTCCAATAGGTTCTTATACTAATATCGTAATAGGAAACTTTAATGGGCCTAACATATGGGTGGGAGGAATGAATCCGGGATATATTTTATTTGTTAATTTAAATCATATTTATTTTTTTATTTTATTTTTTTCTTAAGAATTAGTTAGGCTAGAATAGATCTATAAGAGTCTAGACTTATTTGAGTCTCTTTCCTTTATTATTTGAGTTTTCTAGTTAGTTTATGTTACCTTATTAGTATATGCCTTTACTTTTTTGAGTTTGGGTCTGTGTTTGAAGTTTGTATGCTCACAAATTTGATAAATATAAGTTGGCTTTTGCCCTTGTTTCTATGGTGATTCAGAATCCTCCCTATTGTGGTGATTCAGTAGGCTTCGCTTGGTGGTAATTCCAGCCCTGCAGATCAGGTAGTGAATCTTGATTGCTTTCTGGTTGTCCTAGTTGGCAACCTCGGCCACATGGCAGTGATGAAGTGGCCAATTGGGGTGAGGTGGCCACCAATGTTAACATTGCTCTGTACGGTCTCTCCGATGAGATGGTAGTAGTGTATGATGTGTTTGGGTGGTTTGGTTCATCCAGGGTAGGTGGTGCAAATTTCTGGGCCCGAAACTAGCAATTTTGGTCTATTTTCACTCAGGGGCATTTTCGGCATTGAAGATAAATTTTTTTGGAAGACGGATCCTCCTACATGGCCTAATGAGAGCATAAAAAATGCTTTCCAATGCACCTGATTTTGTCATGTTTCGATATCGGATGAAGAAGTTACAGCTTCTACAATGTTTATGGGCATTTTGGTCTTTTGATTGGCTGATATTGATGATGGCTTGTTCTGAAAGTTTGTAGAGCTTCAAGTCATGGTCCATACCCTTTTCGTTTCGACTCAATCCAAATCCGTATGAGAGAGTTATGGGAAACCTGTAATGGAATTAGTTCTCGTTGTACAAAGGTTGTTTTCAACAATTTTTTTGAAGATTGGAGGGGTATTTTTGAAAGTTCGGTCATAGGGGACTTTCAGCATGGTATTTTTGGGGTGGAGGGGCTTATATGCAATTTATGTGGGGTCTTTTAGAAAGAAACTTGGAAGTCAATCTACCCACCAATGAGTAAGCGACAACACTCCTGACAGTGACGTCATGTCCTGCATCATCGTTAGAACTACGTTGGTAGGCTATTCCGATCCTACCATCAAGATTAAAAGGTCGAGATCTAAGGCGCATTTTGAGGCTTGATCCGATGGCTGAGATGCTTCCTGTCCCCGCATGCCCCCAACATACCCTGCGCCACCTTGACATATTCCCTTTGGGGCTTTCACATTGGCTTAACTTCAAATGCGCATAACTTTTGTCCAAGGCCAAAATGGTCCGTTCAAGTTGCAAACTCTTCGTTTTTCCGTGCTCTATCTATTGGAAGGCTGAAAACATAGCTTTTTTGTTTGTAAATAAATGTATTAAAGAAAAAGGGGGAGGGAGATTACAACCCCGAAAGGGGAAACAAACCCTAAAAAGGTAACAAAAGCCCACATGGGCAAAAGACAGGAGCTAAGAAGCCCATTCAACATCCAAGGCCCAAAGGGTTTCAAGACTCACATGTTACATCACAAAAGGCCACATGGGCTGAGAAACAAAGCAAGGAAGCCCATCCAAGGACCAAGTGAAATCTAGTCAGGGTTTGTGGAAATCCTAACAAACATCTCTTCTCTTCATCTAACCAGCCGCTATGGGAGCATTGTAGTTGAGGGGGGCTGCCTCTTGGAGGGCACTGGCCTTGCAAAGGGCCACAGTCGAGCTTGCAACTAGCCTAGTGGAGGTGACAACCACTATTGAATGGTGGCCTTGCAGAGGGCATCGGTGAAGCGGCTATCGGTCGAGCAAAGATGGCAGCCAAATAGCTACTTGCCTTGTAGCTGGCAGCAAGTCGGCAGAAGCCGAGTGAGCCAGGCAGATCAGTAGGCTGGCCAAGTAAGGCTGGTGGCGAACAACTGCAGACCATGCGAGCTGGAAGGAGACCAAGTGGTGACAAGACAAACCAGGAGGAGCATTATGGCGACTGATGTGAGAGCAGGCAAACAGGATTGGAGGTGATGAGGATGTTGGCCGAGCGGGAATCCAAACAAGCTTTGAGATTTAGCAGGGATGGTGACCGACAAGGCTGACCGTTGGTGGCTAAGGAGGCTGCTGGCCGAGTGGGAATCCAAATGAGCATAAGATCCAGCAAGGATGGTGACCTACGGGGCTAGCGGCCGAGATACGACTCCAACCGAGATGAAGCTCCAGCAGGGGATGATCAAACAGAGAAAGGAGGGAGAGGAGGAATAGGAGAGGGGGAGTGAGGATGAGAGAGAGAGATGGAAGAAAGAGAGGCGAGGGGAGCAGCCTAGCCATGAGGCAGGCTAGGCTGCTCCAAGGCGGCAACCAAATGAAGTTTCCTCGCGACTCCAACTAGATCCTAATAAATCATATCGTTCCTTCAAATTCTATTTTTATACTTCAACTTGGATATTTCCAAATCTATTGTTCTAAATTGATCTCTGAATTCTGATTCCAGTTCTCGGTTTTGCTATTAGTTCTGAATCTTTTGACAGTTTCAAAATCTGAATTTGCCAATTAATACTAGAAATCCTATTGCAATGAGGATTTATTAAATCTTCAGATTGTTGATCGGTTTTGGCTATTCTGTTCGTACCTTCTATTATCGGTTATTCAACTGTTAGACCCTTAATTGATCACTGGTTTAAACCCCCATGTTCTGTCCATTGATTCTGCAGTTGTTGAGCTGTCTTTCCCCAGGTAGGATTACTCCATAACTGAGAATCTAATTCTCAGATTCCAGTGACACTTTGCTGGACTGATCCTCCGTCTATTTTAGACCTTTGTCCATGATTTGAGAATAATCAGACGTGTCCTCTTTGACTTATTTAAATTTCTCATAAATTGGTTTGTCCTTCCTGTGATCCCGTCGCAAGCTAATCTCCAACTGGATCTCACTAGTTTGGGATTGCAACTGCATTAGCCTTGGTCACTTGGGTATTGCTTTGGACGCCTTGGCCTGCCTTGTAGCCTGGACGGACGCCATATTGTATGTTTAAGTGGGAAGGGAAGTGAAGCAATGCGAGCTTTAGTTGGCTGACCACTACATAAGCCGCTGCGGTAATTGGTGTGGAAAGCTTTGAGCTTCCCTTTCGGATAGGAAAGCTTCGAGCTTCCCTTTCGGATCGGAACACTACCCAACTGAGCAGCTCCTAAGCACTGCCCAGTGGAGTAGCTTCTGTGCTCTTTCTTGTGCTGTAGGTAGGGTAGTGCAAGAGCCGTACCTGAACTCGAATCAGTCAGTGTATGATTCCTGCTTCTATCGGATGCCATATTGTATTTTTTTTTTTTATTATTATCTTAAATGAAATTGATTCTAGTTCTAACCCTATTATTTGTTTGTGTACAAGATTATGAAGCACACGTTATACATGGAATCATACTTTCATAGTTACATGCTCTCTAATTCTGTTTCTTAATCATATGCTATTATGCTCTTGGTTTATTGCTTTATTTTTTTTTTTTATGAATGTGCTTATATTATATCCTATACTTTTTTTTTATAATTTGTTTGTTTTCTCATACTAGGCCATTACTAGAATATTGCATTGATGCATTCACATTAAATTGGTCATACTGTATTACTGACATAATTATATTCGTTGCATAAATACTACAAATAATGGTTGCCTAGGTGCCTAGGCTCCCCTCCATCACCTTGGGATTGCCTAGCCGCCTTGAAAACTATGCTCCCATTAATCGGACTTATAAATCTCCGCAACCTTGCTAATTTCTGTTGTACATCAGATTTCAATTGACCTCTCTTTCTTTTCTTGAAACTGCTGAAGGCAATATAAGCGCTCTGATGCAATCTGGTTTAAATCGTTTCATGTATCTCATTTTTTTTTTTTTTTCTTTATCAGCAGACAATTCCCGGTATGGAGAGTTTTTCAGACTCTGCTGTTCCTGTTCGCGGTCTTCCACAGATGGTACATTGCATTTTGTTTGCCATGCATTACTTCAGGACCATGTTCATACTAAAAGGGCCATTACCCAGTGCTGGTCCTGCCTATGCGGGATCCTGGGAGGGGTGAATTTGGAGTGGGTTCTAACCATTGGTTTTTTTGCACACTGTTGGGGTCCCCAGCCTGTGTCACTCTCTCCCTCTCCTTTGAAAATGACCCCCATGCCCTTTGCATCGCAGCCCCCCCCTCCCCCCAAAAATTGGTTGAACCGCTAGCTCCAGGAAAGCTAGCGGCTTGCCCAACCCTCTCCCAATAATTTATTTGTTTTATCTTGAATAAATTGTTGTTCTCAAACTGTTTTGATCATATCTTGTTTGGAAATTGTGCATAGGTTGTTGAGAGCATAAATAAATGTGACGTGGACATTCGAAGGGAACTATTTAGCAGTATATTGGTAAATTAATTTCTTATCTCTTAGACATCTGTTGGCACAGTTTAAGCTTTTTACCTGAAGGCATTTCATTTAGACAAACTTCATAGGGTTTCTAAAGGAAAACTCCATACAAATCAACTGATGAAAACGGTTGGAGCTAATGAGAAACCTTATCATTGTTTTCCATACCCTAGGTTTTTCTACCAGATTCCAGTGCTAGTCTTTGGTGCTCCAGTCAAATCATCTGACCTACTGAAGAAGAGGGTTTGACAATTATTACTAGAAAATAGTTTTGACTTCAGTAGCGGAAGCCTCGTGTATTGTGTTTCTTTTCTTTTTTTTTTTTTTTTTTTTGGGTAAATTTTTGGTGTTTCTTCAAACTGCAAGTGCATGTGGTCAGGCCAAAACCAAAGAGAGGCCTGAACAATGCTTGAACCAGCCCAGCTGCAACCACATTTTAATACAGACTAAGCCAAATTGATTGAAGATATAGTGGTTCTTTAATCCCAGCTGTGGGCCCTTTTGGCCTTAATATGATTTTATTTTGTAGTCCTTTGATTAGTGAAAGTCTTAATGTTTAGTAGTAGGTTGTGCTTTCTTTATTTCTATTGATCTATTGGATAGGGTGAGGTGGTTTTTAATGATTCTATTGGTTGTTTGTTTCAAGACTTTTAAGTCCTAGTTTCAACATTTTATTACTTACGAGCAGGTAAAGTAGGAGGCTGATCTTTAAGTTTCTATTTAAGGGAGTGTTCCCAGCCCATTAGTAGCCACTGGATTTATGAATGAGTGACGGCTTATGCTAATATCTTTTCTCACACTGGCAGAATATTTACATTAACATTTTGGCAGAAAACTCAATACAGGTTTTGGTTGCTTGAGTACATAAACTACATGTGCTTAAGTTTGTTGAATGAGACTTAGTACATGACTAAAATTATATATGTTATCAAGATATATTGATCTTGTGTCGGTTTTAGCTCGTAGCAATAATTTGATCTTTGTTTCATTGATTCTCATTTAAAAGCTTGCTGGGGGCACAGCATCAATGCAACAGTTAAAAGAACGCCTTGAGAAGGACTTGCTAGAGGTAAATTTCCACACACAATTGTATTCTGATCTTTTATTTGTACAGTGGGTTTTGAGGCTGATGGTTTCTATGATCTAACTATTGGCTAAATCTTCAAGATGCAAGTCAGATTAGGCACCATCTGGTTAATAACTAAGTTGCCACTGCGTCTACTTTGGGCATCATTAACCAAGAGTTATTTCTTTTTGTGGACTCTGGACTGTGTATGGTCTTTCAATCATTTCCTTGAAGCCCTGTATGAAACTATGGGGTTTTCCAGTTCAAGTTCAACTCACCTTCTTTCAGTTAACTACTTTTATTTTCTTTTGCTTCAAATTTCTACATTAAGGTCAATAAGTTAATTGGTTTTGTCTAAATCCATCTGCTATATCTGGAAAGGCATCTGGGCCTTCCATCCTCTTTCAGTTTCATCTTTTATGGTGTAAATATTTTGTTTATGCAATTTCTCTAGATTTTGTACATTCTTCACTTTCTGGAATTTCAGTGTGACTTAGGTTAGAATTAGCTGGAGCTAGTTCTAGATCTTTGCCGCTCTCCAAATCTCACGAGATCTTAGACATTGTTGCATCTATTGCTTTATATTTCTTTTATGGCTCCATTTGTTTTCGATATAAAGCAGCCAAGAGTTAAAAAATAAGTAAAATTTATTATTATAGAGTTTGTTTCATTGGAAGTGAAAATAAGTATGTGGATTTTTACAGTGGGGCCCACTATTTTATGCCCTAAGACAATAAAATAAAATAGTGGAAGGGAAAGTATTTCCCAAACTTTATTTTACTTCTAAGAATTTTATGTTGAGACAAATGGAGCCTAAATACTGTTCTAATTGTTGAGATTTGCAAAGTTAAACCTGGGTCATCAATGGAAAAATAATATTTCACTGATTTCATAATTATCTTGCAAAGTTTTCTGACGTGAACATTGTTTCACATGGTGTTTATTTCTGTACCTCTTAAAAGATTCCATGTTAGCAATTTAGGATTAGGTTTTCAAAATGTTTCTAGTACCTGAGAATGTAGACATTTCTAGTTGTACTATGGTTGTCTGACAAAATCTTTCACTTGGGATAACAGTGCTTTGAGTAATTGGTTGTTATAAACTACAAATATCTCCTTGATTTTCATTATGTTTTATTCGTACACAGGAGTCTCCTCAAACAGCTAGAGTTAAAGTATTGGCAATTGGGAATTCAACAGAACGGCGATTCAGGTAGTTTTCACATATTCTATCTGCTGTTTCTGTCACTAGTTATGTGGTCAGGATTAAATAATGAGTATCTTACAGCAGTTTTCTGACAAATCAAAATATTGGTTTTGTACTTGAGTGTATAATGACTGCTTAGAACTTTAGAATTTTTTTCTGGGGCTAAATAAAAACTTGTTTAAATTACTATTTATAAAGGTTACCCTTACATGGAAAGTTTTGATCTTTAATGAGTTTTGATAGCATCTGTATGTGTGAGGCGTTAGTTCCTCTTAATGGTGACTGGTGTTGTCATTTCAAATTATCTTTTTTATAGTTTCACTGGATACTAATAAAATTAATGTCAGGCTGAATACAAATATCCATTCAAAGCTCCAACTAGAAATGATATAATAATAGGTCACACACCCAGGCCAGAACATCCTAATAGGCCTGCCGGCCAGCAATAAACAACCGGTAGAATAAGGATTTGATATCCCCAGTTAAGACAATAGATGAGGACTAAAAATACCCAGAAGATAGGTGTTACAACTCAGAGGTTAGGCCATTTTAGATTAGAAAACAATCAGAATAGGTTACTTCAAATCAGGGAGAATTAGGTCAATTAGAAGGAAATCGATAACTCACAGGTCTGTCCTCTGATGAGGCTGAAACTGATGTCGAGTAGGGTTTTTAATACTTCCAATAAAATCCAGAAAGATCAGCCACAACTGGTGGCTGATTGATGAGATATGAAGAATCTTGAAATTAGGGCAGAATTGGATATTTTCAAGATCCTGAGATAAAGGCCTCTGTTGGACACCTGTGCTGGTTGAGTGGCCCTTATATGGGCGTTGGTTGGTCCTCAAAAGGGTGGCTGAAAAGGATCAAAGACCTGAGAGATATGAAGTCTTGAAGCCTGCCCAGAAAACCCTCATCTGCTGCTGTTGCAGACTTTTCTGTGGATCGGTATAACATTAGCACTTGCAATGTAGTAATGAACCTTGAAACAACCTTCGAATAGCTCTCTCAGCAGACTCACTACTCTCAATAACAATAGAAGAAATAACAGAAGAAGAAAAGAGAATTCAATGGGATAGTTGTGGGTGGGTGAGGCTCTCAGCACCTTGGGCCTCTCACCCACAGCTATCTCAGTTGTTGAACCAGTCTTTCTCTGACTCAATCTTGCAAGCAGACTTTCAAATTTTCATTAATTCAATTTGTCAAAGCATTACAATCAATTGGCCCTTTATAGTTGAGGCCTAAGGTTCAAAATAGGAAGTACATGAAAAAGGAAACTGTCTCCCTTGGCGAAGAAAGACAAAAAGCAAGAACTTCTAAACAAATAACCTCCTCAATGTTTTGCTTGTGTGCTAGCTAAGAAATAATCAAACTAAAAAAATTATATATAAACTGACTCCTCCTAGAATGTTGTAGTCGATCCCCAGTCCTTGCTTGCTGTCTAAGTCTCACAAAGATGCAAAAAAGAGATCAAAATAGAAATTGTTTGAGAGAGGTTTTGTTCTTCTTGAAGCTATCCAGGTTGGCTTGATTGGTTTGGCTGGCTGGACCTAATCAGATCAAGGATTCGATTGAACCAGCTGCTGGTTTGAGTGACCCAACCTACTTAACAATTTCTAGAAACTATTTACAAAGGTTAACACCCTTGATTACATGTGTTGGTAGTATATCTGTGTGTATGGTACACTGGTACTGTGGTATCATTTCCTCAATGTAATGGTGACTGGTAATCTGTTATTAGAAATTATTATTTTTTCTAGTTTTATTATATGCTAATTAAAACTGAAGTCATTCCACTCAAATCTCTTTGTTGGGGATCATAGTGTTAGAGCCAGTTATTTTTAAACATCTCAATATTCCATATTTTTCACTGAACCTTTCAAATGAATAAATCCATACCTCACTCCCAATATATGGATAGTAAATGTGGCCCTAGAAATTGTCCAGTTGAGGATTATGGTAGGATGAATAAAATTCTGACCTCATTTAGCTGGGAAAAGGCTGATTAGTTGTTGTTGAATAAAGTTCTGCCATTATCTCTGGTTAACTAATACAATTGTTTCTTTCTCCAATGTTGTACATTGACATCCACTTGTGGCAAAAATTTATTTTTTTCTAATGCTCCTACTAGAGTATATTTTACTGGGTACGCCCTGTTACTTCAGTGGAAGGATTAGAGGGTATATTCTGTGCATTATAACCTTCACCAGACCCCACAATGGCGGGAACCTTGTGCACTAGGTATGCCCTTATACTTCAGTGGAAGGATTGGGAGGTCTCTGTATGCTACCCGATACTGGTAAATAATGTACAGCTTATAAAAAGGATCAATGGGGCCTAGGAAAATGGCTGTGCTAGTGTTTTGATATCCACGTGGGGCTCCAATGCCTCTGCTTGAGCCAGTAGCCGCTGGAGGGAACCAATATGTTGGGCAGCTGAGGTGGCACAACCCCAAAGCTGCAGTAATGCTCAAGATTGAAAACCACCATGAAGCATGATATATTTGTCCTGACTAATTTATATATAGATCCTTTGGGTCAACATAATACCTGGTGAGGACTGTTAATGAGTGTTTGATCAATTCCATACCCCCCCCCCCCC
>NC_056565.1:33602337-33623023 GCF_013358625.1 Macadamia integrifolia | reverse complement strand
CCCCCCCCCCCCATTTGGATTTTCTTCTGGTGCCTGTTTATTGGGTGCGGAGGTTTTGCAGGATTTTTTTTTTTTGGACCATTGGAAACTCTTAAGAACTTGATCTAGTGGCTGTATTTCATCTCCGTGAGAGGAGAATGAAAGTGTTAAAATGCTTTTGTATGAAAATCATGTGGTGTTGCAATGAGCAAAATTCTCCCTCTGTATCAGAATCCCCTTTGATTTATCATGCCTGCTCAAAATATTGTGCTTTCTTCAGATACTTTCAACTACTGGGGTAAGGCTTGCTCCCTCCACCCCCTCTGATTATTGTTTATTTTGTGAATATCTTATTGGTGTGTCATCCAGTGTTTGGATTGGAGGGAGCATTCTGGCTTCTCTGGGTTCTTTCCAGCAAATGTGGTTCTCCAAAGCTGAGTAAGTTTTAAGAGATTTCCATCTGCGTGCTCTAATTTCAAATGAATAGAAATGCTTGTGGTTACTTCACATAACCATAGCCTGTCTTTTTGGGGGTCTTTTTATGGAACTTTGATGATAAAATCGTTCACCATTCTTTGTGGGAATCTTTTTATGAAATTGCTGATAAAATCATTCATCAGAAAAGGAAGAAGAATTTCTTGAAGGTGCCATACTGGCCTGGAGAATGGGAGAACCTGGCCCTTATATGGGCTGATCTGATCCAGGTCCAGGCCAAAATGTGGTTGACCAGTTGAACTGGATGTGAAAAGTGGTTTTAACTTTTGTTCTAATTTTCTTTTTGTGGTAAGCTAGTATGACTCAGTTGGCCTAGTTTCCCCCAGTTCAGGCCCGCAAGGCTACTGCTGGGTCAATATTCAATCTGGGCTCTCAGTTCACCCATATTGGGCCTACATAGCCTCTGCTAAGTCCATCAGTTGGAAACCATTATTTCTCAATGCATCTCTTACTGCATTCTAGTAATTGCTCGTTTGTTGCTACTCAATGGATTGCAGGTATGAGGAGCATGGGGCTTCATACGTACAAAGGAAATGCCCGTAGAAGCCTTTGTTTCTCGGGGTTTGAGAGAGAAGCAAATGTCTATTCTCAAGGTACTTTTGAATTTTCTCTTTTTGGGAGTTTGGGATGGGGGGTGGCTTTGGTTTGGTCATGATTTTCTCAGTTGTCAGATGGTGAGTACAAACAATCTTGTAGTTAGATTTGTAATTGACCATTTGAAGAAAGTACAGTTGCTACGATAAGTCGAGACCATGAAGACACCTTTAGCCAAGTAAGTCAATGGATGTTTTCATGAAGGTAGTTTTCATGAGCCTAAATCTGTTCGTGTGGACTAAGGAAAGAATCAAATCCATTACTGAAGAGAGCTAGACAATTCAACAAGATTTCAATTGCAGCATATTGGATGATTGTTTTAATGAATATACAGGATGTAGATAATTGTTTTAGTGAATATACAAGCTGTTAAATTAAATTTCATAATTATTTGACTTGAATTGATTACTAACAGGTTCAACCTACAACAACATTATGAATAATGAGGGACGATCAATGTAAAGGCTAAACTGTCTGGCCGGAAAATGCCCCTATTATCTTCGGCTGGACGATCAGAGTTGATCAAATCTGTCCCAAATTCAGTACTAACATACTTTCTTGTTTTCTTTTCCCCGGAAAAAAATTGCATTCTATTAGATTCTATTAGTACAGTGTTTTCGGAGAAGGAAAGGAGAAGAGGAAAGATCATCGTTAGCATCATGGTCCACCATTTGTAAACCTGAACCTGTAGGGTTTTTTGGCTTCCAACAAAGCTTAGTCCATAATAAGGCTCTCCTTTTGCTCTCTGGACCCTGTGTGTTAAGAGCTAACTACGTCAGAAACTCATTCTTGATTCCAAATTGAGCTTAAAATTGGGTCATGGATTTGAAAGTGTTAAGACAGGTTATCCAAACATTCCAAAATTTGGTGTCCTGGAAAATAGAAGATGGGAGGCATATAAACATTTGGAATGATCCTTGGGTTCTCATATGGAAGGGTTTTGTATACCGACACCAACTGCCTCCAAATGTCCTATGTTCTAACGTACATCAATTGATTCAATATGGTGATGGAACCAAAGTGTCATATGTGCTCTTTATTCCCTTATCACATTACAGGAGTTTGGATTAGGTCCTCGTACGGTGTTTGATCTATACTTGGATTCCATTGAAAATAAAAACTAATTAAAAGAGGAGTGATTAAATGGAGTCCAAGGGTGGATCAAACATCGTACCCTAGCATATCTTCTAGATTTATTTGGTTAGAAATATACGTCGAGATTTTTGGATTTTCCCTTTCACCAAAAGACGATCTTTACTGCCTAAGTGTTGGCAAATTATTTATCACGCATTAATATGCATAATGATGGGCAGAATTCAAATAGACTAGTGTGGAATTTTCTATGAAAACTTGAAAGTTCATCCAAAATTTAGGGTGTTCGTATGGAAAGTATTAATTTGACGAGTCTACGCTAGATACAAACTCTCTAGATTTATGGGTATAAATCCCATTTGTTTCTTGCTAAACTGAACGTGAAACAGATTTGGCATCTGCAACTCTTTTGTAATTTACGAAAAGGATAGAGTTGCCCGAGCATTGGACTGCATATGATTTTCTTATTCATGGTGTCAATTACATGTTCATATGGAATAAAAGGAACCATTGTGGTTTTTTTTTTTTTTTCCTTCTTCTTTTGTGAACAATGTATTCACTACAAGGGAAGAAGAGAGAAGAGAATATACTGGCCACTGGAGGAAGAGAATATAGGAACAAGAGAGAAGAGAAAATACTGGCCACTGGAGGAAAAAAAAAAACAAATATACAACGATCCAAGGGAAGGGGCAACAGGCCCATTAGGGGTAGTGGAGAAGGAGAGGGAAGGATGGAGGGAGAGAGATCCCAAGAGACCACAATGAGTCTATTCTTAGAAGGTTGCAAACAATTCGGGGGTTGGGGGAGTAAAAGAAGCTTAACTCTAACATCAAAGGAGATGGTGCTCCAATCATACTGAATGAGCAGGAACAGGAGGTTTATCTTCTAAGATTTCTTTCTATCCATATGTTGGTAATGGAAGCACAGAAGACAACCCCAAGTGGGTAGACGCGTTGGCAAGGGACCTTTGCCTCAGGAAGCATGTGTTTTTGAGTTTGACTCCTCTTACCTATTTGGGGCCACTCACACGGGGGTGTTTAGTGCTCTTCACTGTTTTCAGTGAAAGTTGAATGGTTCTCATTCAACCTTGGTATGACCTGGTCTATGTAGTTGTGGGGTCAGTATAAACCTGTGGGACTAGTCATGCCTTTGGATACCCATCATTACCAAAAAAAAAAAGGCAAGCTTACAAGCAACATCACTGATAGAAATACTAGTATGGGTTATATCAAACCAGATCCATTCTCTATTGAAAAGGAGAATTCTCGTCTCACTAGGCCAGCAAAAACTTAGAGCTTTTTGTTAGATGGAGGAGGAAAATGAGCAACTAAAGAAGAGATTATCAGGACTTCCAATCTCGTTCCAACATTGAAAATATGTCGAAGGGACATTTGTGTAGCGGTGAAGGAGGAGGGATTAGGTATGGAGGCAGTTGGAGAGAACCCTCCACGTCGTGAAGCTATGCTAAGGGATATGGCCTTTAAAACAGACAATTTTACACTAGGGGCAATAGGATTGTGAGAGTGAACAAGATCCTAAGCTGAGGCGGAGCTGAAGAGGCCGAAAGGCGAAGGGGACCAAATGATTACATCACTTCTACCTCGGTGCCCAGGAGGAATAGGGGGAAGGGGGAACTAGATATCAAGGATAGGTGGGAGAAGAGCAAGACTCGTTAGAGATGATGGTGACCACAGGCGAGTCTCTATCTAGCCCAGAAGAATAAGCATGTATGGTGTTCATTATGGGGAGGAGAATACCAGAATGATGCCAATTATCTAGCCAAAGGAGGTGGAGAGGCCATCACCAATAGAACAGTAGATAGCGGAAAGGGAAAAGGGACGTAGAGAAAGGATAAAATGCCAAACCTAAGAAGAATTTGGTTGGGTGGAAATAGTCCAAATGAAGTCTTTCCAGTGAAGAGAGGAATAAACACAGGAGACCAAAATGCTTTTATACTTTGAAGCCAAATTTTAAATGAGCTTGAAGATACCAACAGAGTTGACATCTTTAATCCAACAAAAGTCAAGACCCTCTCCACTCTTAAGAAGACAAACCGAGGACCATTTCATGGGATGAAGGAATCCAGTGGATTTGGCCCCTTTGCAGAGGAAGGGGCACATAAGAGTTTCGATAACTTTGATGATAGACTTGGGGATTTTGAAAATCCCAAACCAATAATTATGACAAGATTGGGGAACAGATCGAATAAGCTCCAGACAACCCACAAAGGAGAGAAGTTTGACTTTCCAAAGCTAGAGTCGCTTACGAATAAGGGCAGGCATAGAATGTAGTGGTGAGAAAAAGCCGAGCAGTGTTAAGAGGAAAATTGAGGAATTTGACAAGATAGGATCTAAGGGAGAAGCCCGAGAGATCTAAGAGAGAAACTTTCCCAATTTTAAACACCCATCTAGGAAGAGATGAGACTTGAGGACGCTGATCTGGAGCCTAGAAAGATATGCGAAAAGATGAAGAAAGGAGAGGATAAATTGAATAGAGAGAGAATCGAATTTGGAAAAAAGCATGAGATCATTGGCAAAAGCTAAATGAGTGATATTGAGAGCTTTGTATTTGGGAAGGGAGGAGATGAGATGAAGATCAATTCAGGATTATATGGATCTAGGAAGAACTTCAAGGGCAAGAGAGAGGAGGAAACGGAGAGAGTGTATCCTTGACGAATGGCAACAGAGGAAGAAAAGAAGTTGACAAGGCTACTGTTTGCAAAAAAAGAGAATCTAGGGGAGGAGATACAAGAAAGAACTTAATTAATGAAGATAGGGAAAGGTCATGGAATGAAGAACTTTTGAGATGAAGTCCCATTTGATGGAATAAATGCTTTGTAGATATCAATTTTGAGGACGACAACATGAGAATGAGATTTTCTATCAAAGCCCCTAATAATCTCTTGGTAAAGAAGCTGTTGCCAGCAATCTTTCGACTAGAAATAAAAGTGGATTGATTGGAGCTAAGAAGGGAATCAATAACAATCTGGATCCTATTGGCTAGGATTTTGGCAATGAATTTGTAAAGAAGATTATAGAGAGAGATAGGTATGAAATCAGGAATGGAAGAAGGACCTTTTTCTTATGGATAAGACACAAGTATGTAACTTCTTGAATTTAGGAGGGGATTGAAGAAGAAACTACAAATAGCTTTGAGAAGATCACGCTTAATGATATCCCAACAGATAGTGAAGAGGCCCATACTGAATCCATCTAGGCTAGGGGCTTTATTTGGATTTGAGAGAGAGGACGATAGAGGATATTTCATCATTAGATGGAATAGCTTGAACGGGGTGAGGAGATGGATGAGAATTAATTTATTGAGAAGGCCAAGAGGAAGAGGAGGTAATTAGGGGGAAGGAGGATTAAAGAGCTCAAAGAAGTATATAGAGGCTCCAGCTGATGGCATCAGGATGAAGGAAAAAAGAGCCATCATTAGAAATAAGCTTAGGAATGGAGTCAAAATTGTTTCTAGCCTTGAGGGATTTATGAAGATAGGCTGGCTAGAAGCTCCAAGTTGATTTGATCTGAGACTTTTGCTTGAGGAAACATTCCTCTTGGGCAAAGGCAGAGAAAAGATCATAGGAGGTATCGTGCTTTTCTTCAGCAATGATGGTTTATGGATATCCTCCTGTAATTTGACTTGGATGAGGGTTAATTTGTTCATACATTCATAAACACGGAAAGAAATATTGTTGAAGATGGAAGAGTTCCAAACTTGAGGGAAGACTGGACATTTTTAAGCTTTCTAACAAAAGCAATGAGGGGACAGGTGAAAGCTTGGACATGCTTAGACCAAGCCTCTCTAACAAGGGGGAGGAACTCTTGATAAAGGGACCACATGTCAAAAAATTTAAAAGGTTTAGGGTCGAAGGAGATGAAAGAGTAGACAAAGAGATTGATAGGGCTATGACCATATATGCTTCAAGGATCAAAGGTGGCATGGGAAGGGAAAGCCGACAACCAAGCTCCATTTACAAGAATCCTATCAAGCTTACATGCAATCCTACAATTGTCGATCCTCTTATTATGCCAAGTGAATTTGCATTGGACCACCTAAGATCATTTATGTTTAAATCACTTAGACACATTGAATGAATTAATGGAAGACGGATCGATAGGGGATCCACACTACTCATGAGCACCTCTGACAGCATTAAAATCACCACTCATACCCTAAGGAAGATGGGAATATTAGGAAGCAATAACTCGAAGGTTGGCCCAAAGAAGGGATCTATCAAGGGCACGATTAAGATCATAAATAACTGTGAAAGCAAGATGAAAGGAAGAGATAAGGCCAGAGATGGTAAGATGGATACAATAGGAAGAAGAGGAGGAAGATATAGGGTTTGGAGGGATTCCAGATGATCCATATTCATCCAAGGGGAGAGTATGAGTAATTCGAGATGAAGGACCAGTTGGGGGTAACTGTAGAGGAAATTTTGGAGGCTTTAGCTTTCAGGAACTGTAGTTTTAAAAAGACAACAAAGATCAATATAGGAAGACTTCGATGAAGGACTAGACCTCACCTTGTTTGGCCACATATATTCCAATGGACCATTGTAGGGATGTTGTAGGGTGCAAAAGGTCTTAGAGGAACTGTGAGAGACAATGGCCTAGTTGGAAGAGATTTTTTTTCCTCATGCGCCTGCAATACTCTTTAAGGGTGGGAGATTTGTTGGTATTTCCATGGGGATGCAAAGATGCTTGTCTGGACTCAGGAGGAGTCATAGCAGTAGGAGGAGAAGCCTCATGTTATCGCAGTTGTAAAAGAGAAGTGTAAGGGGACAATAGGGGATCCATCTGAACAAGCACAATTAAAGCTGGCGGAGAGGTTTTATGGATGGCTTGAGGGGAAGCCTTAAGGGAGCAAACATCAGAGGACATCTCCTCTGCCGCAAGGAGAAGATTAGGGAGGGGCTATGGAAACTACTGACCGAGAGACAAATAATTCAAGTGATAGCGAATGGTTGATAGAGACGAAATATACTAGGTGGAGAGAGCTTGGTGGCAACTGTGCAGACTCTAGGGTAGGCCCCATAGGACGAGAGGCGAGAGGCGAGAGGCAAAGAGATCGAATGACGAATAAAGGCAAGTGAAGTGTCAGACTAATATAGGGCAAAGGAGGCGAATAACGACGATACTGGACACCAAGTTGTTGCAGGACAAGCAGAGACAAAGCTACCTCAAGGGGAAGAATTGAGGGAGGCAGGAAGCCAAGGGTGAGAGGTGACGGTGGAGCTAAGGCAAACTGTAGCAGGACAAGCGGAGGACGTGCTGCCTCGGTAGCATAGCTAGTTAATACTCATATAATACGCATATCCCAAACGTATAGATGAAAAACACATATTTTGCCGTGTAATTTCAAGAATATAGTAAAATTCACGGATTTTAAGTTATGAAGTATTAAAAGTGTAACACTCACCCTTCTGAAAAGCTCCTCTTCTCCTGAGAGAGAGAGAGAGAGAGAGAGAGAGAGAGAGAGAGAGAGAGAGAGAGAGAGAGAGAGAGAGAGAGAGAGAGAGAGAGAGATCTTCAACCATTTTTTTTCTAAAGGTTCTACTTGTAGCTTCTTGCAATTGTAGGGATAGAAGAACGAGCTCCTTTCTTTGAACCCTTCATCCCTCCCCCATTCTCAGCAATGTTGTGTCATATATGCTTCAATAGCAAAGCTGTAGAACTTCCTTGTCATATAAGGAAAGGTGAGAGACAATATTAATAAAGAATAGGGAATAAATTAAAGGCTTTGAAAAAGTGATCCCTTATTACATTGGCACTCCAATTAGTAGTAAAGAAGAAATAAAAGTTCAAACTGTCAGCGATGGCTTTGGTCTTTGTGCTTCAAAGTGTTACATCTTTTTTTTTTTTAATATAATATAATATCCAATGTATTGGAGTTAATTTAGGTGGATTTGGAGTTTGGCGTTGGAGTGTTGGACACATTCTCAATTCAATTAAATCAACTTTACTCATGAATCCATAATAAAATCTTAGAAAGCATGTGACATAGAATTTAAGTGTTCATGAGAGCATGGGAGATTAGAATTTAGTATGAAAATAAACTCATATTTTTGCTCCAGTATTTTTAAAAAGCAATTGTATTAAACATGTATCATATCATTGTCGTACATATTTTTCGGTACCAAATTTTTGAAAAATATTATTATCGTATAATTCATTTAATTTTCGTACGTATCTGTTCCCATATTATTGTTGCTCCAAACTTACTAATTATGCTCGAGAGAGCCAAGGATCCTGCGGCCAGAAGTGGCAATCGATAGATGAGGAGGGTCCTTGGCAGACCTAGGACTAGGGCCTGGAAGAGAGTAAGGACCCAAAGGAAGATCGGGGACGGGGAGAGCCCGAAGGAGCTGGGTTAAGAATCAGGTTAAGGTTTAGGTTGGGGTAGAGGGGTCAGGAGCAGCCCAAAAGAGTGAGAATTATGTATTCGGCCACAGGTGGGATGGGCCAAAGGGGAAAGAGGTTGGAAGGTTTATGGGTGGGCCAAGAGATGAGGTGACTATGGGCCTGAACCATTAGAGAAGGGTGCAAATTAGAATGGGAGGAGGACTGGGCCGAGGGATGAATATGGGCTAGGTTGGGGTGGTGATGAGTGATATCCAATAAGAAAGGGTGGGAAAAATAGGAAGAGAACGAGGAAGGGGCAAAAGGTCGTTAAGGTTAAGATAGTTGACTTCATGGGAGAGGATCGAGGTCGAGTGGAGTAAGGGGATATCAAAAGGCAGAGGAGAGGAGGTCGGCAAAAGAGGAGTCAGACAAGGGGAAGAAGGGGTAAAACCCAGAGGAGCAGAATAGGACAACAGGTTAGACATTAAGGGAGCACCCAACCTAAGGAAGGAGATCTGTTTGAACGATCAGATGGGAAGAGGAAGAGGAAGAGGAAGAGACATTAGAGGTTGTAAAGGGAGTGCAGGGAGGCTACAGTAGACAAAGAAGAGGAAGGATCTCCTATGCGGGAGACAGGGGATCTGAGGAAGTCAAAATGGTTGTGATCGACAAGTATCCCTTGAAGGACCGAAGGATCCAAGGAGGCATCATCACTGAATGAAGAAGTTCTATGGGAAGTACCTGGAGCAAGTATGAGGTTTAGGAGGCGCAATGGTTGAGTTGAAGCCTTTTCCTACTCCATCTACGGCCCCGGCTAGGGTTGTAAGAGACAGGAGCCGCCACAGGGACTCAAAGGGAGATAGATGGTGCTACCAGGACTAGAGACAGTCTAGGCAATCAGTGGAGAGGAGGCAACAATTGTAAGGATCACAACAGGACTAGTTATTGAAGAAGAATAGAGGACTTCACTGTGGCCAGGGATATACAAAGTTTGATGGTGCAATTTTTTGAATGATGGATAAAAACTTTGAAAGCCAAGCATATGGAGGTATCCAGTCATAAAAGATGTGTTGGTTGAAAGAGTGATCTTCGTCTTCCATCACCAACACCGAACTGGGTGGGATAGAATTAGCGGCAACCTCGATACAAATGCTTACAAAAGCTAGACGATCCAAACTTTTTGGTGTTACTATCGAAGAGTAACGGTTTGCCGATAATGGGGTCGACTATGCTGAGACCTTGCTTACACCAAAATGCAGGGGTAGGTTTGATAAGGAAACCCACAGAGGAATGGAATGGAGATCCACTTTATGAAGCTGAGTGAATTGGTTCCATTGACGTAAAACAGATAAGCTTCTTTCCAACCTGCCAAGGGCCACCTTCTAGAGCCTTGAATTTGTCTTCTTCAACAAGAATTTGAACAAAAATACATCAGTCCAGCAAGAATGTGTCTAATAAACCGTGAGGATGCGGTTGTAGAGAGAGAGAGAGAGAGAGAGGATTTGACAATAGGAAAAGGAGGTCGGCTACCAAGGAAATGGCCTACTTGGCGGGTTTTCCATTTGGACATTTCAGAACCTAGGAGGCCGACAGCGCAAAGACCAACTTTTAGATTATCCACAATGGAAGAGGGACAAATGGAGTGGAAGTCCTTCACATGAGAAAGCGGAAGCAGCAGTAACACGTAGATCCAAGGGGCCCATAAGATGAAGGGGGGTTGGAGGAGGAGGAGGAGAAGGAGGAGGAGGAGAAGAAGGAAAGGGGGGAACGACTAGAGGGAGTGGGAAGGGGAGGAGAGAATCCGATAGGCATAACCACCAGAGGAGGAGGAGGAGCATGGATGATTGAGAGGTTCAGTTCAGGCCGCGTGGATGTTGGAGGAGGAGGGACATGGATGATGGAGAGGTTCAATCTGTAGTGAAAACGATTTCTTAATATTCTCCTAAATCCAAATTCCATTTTGAAATGGATTCAGGATCTGAATATTTACAAGGGAAATTTACCATGCCACCCCTTGGAGAATGCCACAATGATAAGACCACCCCTTATGTTTTACCAAATTATTCTCAGACCCCCTACCGTCAGTCAATATTAAGTGTGGAGTTAAAATGATTGTTATACCCTTAGCATTAAAAAAATCCTCATACTTGAACCCACGTTTTGATTAAAAGAAAAAAAGAAAAAATTGCATTGCCACCCCTTGAACTTTGGTCCTTATTCAACGTCACCCCATGGACTTTTCGAAACGTCAAAGCCACCCCCTAAAAATTCAAAAAATTCCAAATCGATCCCTGCCGTTAGTCGACCGTGTTAAATGAATGAAAACCTGTTAGTTTTTTTACAATATACCCAAAATACCCCCACCTATTGTGAGAGGACAATATTGCCCTCTCTTTTGTTTGCTTCTTCTAAACCCATCTCCCATCTCTCATCTCCCATCTCACTCCTCACTCACTCAGTCGAACAAGAAGAAGAAGAAGACGGTACAGTAACCTGCAACTCGATCGTGCCCTCCGGCGTTCGATTCTCAGGTGGAAAGCTGACCGGCATGCCAATCTCTTTCCTCCTGCGTGCAAACCTCTTCCCTCCGGCATGCGAACCTCTCCCCCCTCCGGTGTCCGAACCTCTCCTGCTGTGTTAGCTCAACAGTAATTGTTTGTTTAGATCATCAAAATTGATTTAAGAGATTCAATAATTAGCTAAGATCTCTTTCTTGTCTTGTTTTCCTTTCAAAGTCTAGTTCTTGTAGCTTATTTGATCACAGATGATGGACCCAACAATAATGGTGTGTACCCTACAAGCCAACCCACGTGAGCCACATCATTTTCTGTCGTTCATTGCAGATGAGAATTGTGGTTCTTATTGAGACTTGAGAGCCATCAATGTCTATCTTTCTCTGAAAAAAAAATTCTCATTATCCAGATACTCATAGCAGAGGGAACTGAGAAGAACCCAAGATGGAGAAGACAAAAAATTGCAGTAATGAACAAAGCACAATGGCAATATTGTACTGATTCTTCATTTGATTTCCATTGAACATTTGCGGATTAAAGAAAAAAAAAAAACATTGATTTCATCTCAGAAATCACAACTTAATCCTCACAAATTCACAATTGGATAAGATCTTGTTTGTGAATGATTTTAATTTCCACTTTACAAGAACCCATTTTTGTGTTCTATCTGTTCTACTGGATGGGTTTGAATTAGAAATTCTATCTGATCCTCTTGAATCTGCAAATCGAGGAGTGCTATGTGCTGTGGAAAACCTGCATTCGTCTCCTGTCAAGACCCAATCGAAATCTGGGTAGTTTCGGCCCTCTGGTATTGAGAGACGACCTTGAATTTGATAAGAAACAATATGGTTGTTTAGCAGAAAAGGATCCTCTGCTAAGACAACCTGCATTCTATCTCTCTCACACCCCTCCTTCCCTCCCTCTCATTGTGTTCAAAAGGGGAATTATTGTTATCCTTCATCACCTTAGTTTTGCACAGTAGATAAGAAACAATATGGTTGTTTAGCAGAAAAGGATCCTCTGGGTACTCAACTTTTGCAGCAGAGTAAGTTACAGTTAATAAAAAGAACTGGTTCTCATGGCCATTGTTACCACTAATATGTTAATTAGATTTCCCTTTTGTATTCGTTTTTATTTTTCCTTCCCCGCCCCCCTCCCCCTCCCTTGTTTAGCAATAAAGGTTCCTCTGGGTACTCAACTTCTGCAGCAGAGTAAGTTACAGTGAATAGAAAGAACTGGTTCTCATGGCCATTGTTACCACTAATATGTTATTTAGATTTCCCTTTTGTTTTCCTTTTTATTTTTCCTCCCACGCCCCCCCCCCCCCCCCCCCCGAATTTTTTATTTCCTCCTTTTGGTGGAATTTTTATTCACTGTTGATCTGGGTACACAAAAATACAAGTAAATGGCTTCTTGGGCTTGCTGAAAGCATCTCTTTTCTTTTGCTATTGTTTTAGATGCAATTGGTTAGGCAAGGATTTTTGTTGGATTTATTTTGGCAGGGGAAGAAACATCTGATGGACACATGGAAGATAGACATCTGTTCCCTGTCTCAGCCTTCCCCGAAACACAGATACACCATATACCCGGCAAAAAGAAAGAAAAAAATATGAGTTCCAATTTGGGATTATTAGTTGGTATTGGATAATAAGGATTGTCAAAATTATGGTTCAATTGATGTGGGTATAGGAGAACTTTATCTTCATGGTTAATGAATGCCTATTTGTTTTTGTCTGTTAGACTGTTGGTTGACTGAGTGTTTTTGATCCATCATTTTCTGTGTATTATGTAAAACATATGTGATGTAGGTGCCCTGTCAATGAAACTGAACTTCAACCTGAATGGTCAAACCCAATCTCCCTTTGAGTTATTGTCTGAATAGGGTTGAGTGGGATTTGTTCTCCATTTAAACTGCCCATTGCTATCTGCTGTTCTGTTGAAAGAATAAGATCCTTAGCCCTTACAGAGACCTTGTTAGTTGTTTGGATGATTAGCAGAAGCAAGCCCATCTACCGGTGATTGCAGAGAGCATCCATTAGAGTTCACGAATTTGATAATATTCTTAGCAGGTCCTGAACTTTGGTCCTTATTCAACGCCGGAGGGGGGAGAGGTTCGTATGCTGGAGGGAAGAGGTTTGCACGTCAGAGGAAAGAGATTCGCACGCCGTTCAGTTTTCCACCTGAGAATCGAACGTCGAAGGGCACGATCGAGTTGCAGGTTACTGTACCGTCTTCTTCTTCTTCTTGTTCGACCAAGTGAGTGAGGAGTGAGATGGGAGATGGGAGATGGGAGATGGGAGATGGGAGATGGGAGATGGGTTTAAAAGAAGCAAATAAAAGAGAAGGCAATATTGTCCTCTCACAATAGGTGGGGGTATTTTGGGTATATTGTAAAAAAACTAACAGATTTTCATTCATTTAACATGGTTGACTAACAACAGGGATCAATTTGGAATTTTTTGAATTTTTAAGGGGTGGCTTTGACGTTTCGAAAAGTCCAGGGGGTGGCGTTGAATAAGGACCAAAGTCCAGGGGGTGGCATTGCAATTTTCTCAAAAAAAAAATCAGAATCTCTACTTTCATCATCAAACCCTGCAATTTATTTTCAGTTCTTCCCACTTCCATCGATCATCTATTCAGATCCATAAGAATAACAATTAAGAAAATTAAAGGAAAAACCCATATATTTCCTAGTTCAAGATCAAGAGAAAAAGGGTTCCTGAAGCCGATTCATATGGTAGAGTTTCAATCAATAAAAGAAAATAAATGAATGAATAAAGATGGAAGAACTGATCTTGTCTCTTGCTTTTCCTCTTCTTCTTCTTTTCTTTTTCTTTTTCTTTTTCTTTCTGTTTTGGTCTCTCACTTCTCGCCTTGGATTCTCCTTCTTCTTCTTCTGTTTTCTATTTCTCTTTCCCTTCTCGTTTCTTCTTCTTCTTCTCGCTGGTACTTTTTTTTTTTTTTTTCTTTTCTGTTTGTCTTTTGGTTCTCATCTCTAAAAGACAATCTTCGGCTTGATTAAGCTTGCGAGACTTAACCAATGCATTTACAAGAACAACATAAGCATCAATGTTCAAACAACAACCACTGTTCTTCCACCAATTGAACACTTTTACTGTATCATCAACCAGACCCAAAGCCCCATACAAAGACATCATCAACAACAATGCTTCTTCACTTACTCTATAACCCATCAAGCTTTCCATTTCATTCCAAACCATCTCTGCTGATGCCTTCATTTCTGCTCTCGAGTACACCTAAATCATAGATGAATAAACTAATTCCTTGTTCTCAATACCTTCAGAAGATTTAATCTCTGCAAATATCTTCTCGGCTTCATCAATCAATCCAATTTTCCCATAACCACGGATCAGAGATGCATAAACATGGCCATTAACATCAAAACCATAAAGCTGCATTTTCTTCACAAGTTCAAGAGCTACTCCATGCTTGCGTTTCTCTACAATAGCCTCCACAAAAGTAGCTAAACTGTGACTGTCCTTAAGAATCCCTTCTTCGAAAAGAGATACGGCTTTAGAAACAATGTCTTCCTCAACAAATCTCCCTACGAGATCCATAGCTAAACACTTATCAGGTCTGTATCCAACCTTCCTCATCTCTTCAAGAATCACCCTACATAGCTTCACCCACCCAAATCTACAAAGAACCCCAGGCAATGTCCTGTAAATCCCATCATCAGCAAGAACCCCAGCATCTTCCATCTCCAGGAACAATTCCATAGCTACACGAGCATCCACATTCTTTCCATACACTGTTGGTGTATGATGTCTTGTATTCCATCGCAGTCTAATCCAGGGAGTACTGGTGCAGCACCTAGATAGCCAGGACGGCCGTCCCGCTAGCCGGTTAGAGGGCCGTGGGGGTTACAAGGGGGCAGGAGGCCCCCCTGCATAGCAGAGGTGTAGGGGGTGCAACCCCCCCTCGAATTTTTTTTTTTAGGGCAATTGTAGTTTAATCCGGATTAGGGTGGCAATTGTAGTTTAATACGGATTAAGCTTTTTTTCGCTATATATTTGTAGCGAGGGTTTCTTTCTCTGTAATGCAAGCAATACGGAGAGGTGTGAGGAAGAGTATCGTAACCCTATTCTCCATTGATAGTGAAGCAGGATCTTATCTCACCGGGGACGTAGGCAACCTTGTCGAACCTCGTAAAATCCATGTGCATTGTTTGTTTTGTTTTTTCTGTTATCTTTTGCATCGTTTTAGGGTTGCATTTCTACAAATTGGTATCAGAGCTCTAGGTTTCCGTTTTCTAGGGTTTACTATCACGATGGCAGGGAAGGGATCGAATGTCAAGTATGACATCGAGAGGTTTAATGGGAAGAACAATTTCACCCTCTGGCGTCAAAGGATGAAGGATCTTCTGATACAACAGGGTTTGGCGAAAACGTTGTTGGGGAAGTCGAAGAAACTTGCAAAAATTACTGACGAAGATTGGGAAGAGATGGAGGAAAAGGTGGTAAGTGCTATTCGATTAAATCTTTCTGATGATGCCCTACAATATGTTATGGGTGTCGAATCTGCACCGCAGTTATGGGCGAAACTTGAAAGCATCTACATGACGAAGTCCTTAACGAACAAGTTGTTCGTGAAGAAGCAATTGTATTCTCTACAGATGGAGGAAGGTACGGATCTATTAGAGCATCTTAACATGTTCAATCAGATCGTAAGTAAACTTGCAAACCTGGAGGTTAAGATCGAGGATGAAGACAAGGCGTTACTATTGCTGTCGTCGCTCCCAGAATCATATGATCACCTAGTAAAGACTCTCTTGTACGAGAAGGAAACCCTTGAGATGGATGAAGTCGCAGCTGCCCTCATGTCCAATGATACAAGGAAGAAGGCCAGTAGTACGAAATCTCAAGGAGAAGGTTTTTTCGGAGGTGACAAGGAGCAGGAAAGAGGGAGATCAAATCAGAAGGGATCTGGGAAGAGTCGATCGAAATCAAAAGGGCAAAGACAAAGGTCTCTTGTTACTATTGCAAGAAGGAAGGTCATCTGAAGAGAGAGTGCTTGAAGAGGAAGGCGGACTTAAAGAAGAAAGGTGTAGATAAGGCATCTGAGGAAGCTAGCGTGGCTGACAGTTCAGATGGAGATGATGGAGATGTACTCTCTATATCATCAGGTAAGAATCAACCTTCTGATTTTTGGATTTTAGATTCTGAATGTTCATATCACATATGTCCACATAAGGATTGGTTTGATACATATCAACCATATAATGGTGGGTCTGTCCTAATGGGGAATGATGCCGTATGCAAGACCATTGGGATAGGCACTATCAAAATCAAGATGTTTGATGGGATAGTAAGAACCTTAGCAGATGTGAGACATGTACCAGAATTAAGGAAAAACTTAATATCTTTGGAGGGCACTTGACTCAAATGGATGTAAGTACATAACAGAAGGTGGAGTTCTCAAAGTTATTAAGGGTGTAATGGTTGTCATGAAGGGACAACTAGCAGGAAACCTATACAGACTCATAGGGAGCACAGTTATAGGTGGAGCATCTGTGACTACAGATGCAGTATTTGATACAGATGATACCTATCTGTGGCATATGCAGTTAGGGCATATGGGAGAAAGAGGATTGATGGAGCTTCATAAAAGGAAAATGTTGAAGGGAGTAAAAAACTTGTAAACTGAACTTCTGCAAGTATTGTGTGTTCGGAAAACAGTGCAAGGTTAGTTTCAAAACTGCAAAACATAAGAGTAAAGGGGTGCTTGATTATGTACACAGCGATGTATGGGGTCCTTCAACAACAAAATCTAAAGGTTGGGCAGAATACTTCGTGACCTTTGTTGATGATTACTCAAGGAAAGTTTGGATCTACTTCATGAAGCATAAAAATGAGGTGTTCACTAAATTTAAGGAATGGAAGGCGGAGGTAGAAAGGAAGACAGGAAAGAAAATGAAATACTTGAGAACAGATAATGGAGGAGAGTACACATACAAGCCGTTTCTAGAATTGTGCAAAGCTGAAGGGATTACACGTCACTTCACGGTTCCAAAGACACCACAGCAAAATGGTGTAGCTGAAAGGATGAACAGAACACTTCTAGAAAGAGCTCGGAGTATGAGGCTGAATGCAGGGTTGAGCAAGAGATTTTGGGCAAAAGCAGTGAACATGGCATGTTTCCTCATCAATAGGTCTCCATCAAAGGCGATTGATTGTAAAATTCCTGAAGAGGTATGGACAGGAAAACCAGTAGATTATTCTATTATAAAAATATTTGGCTATCCAGCCTATGCGCATATTGAGAGTGAGCAGCGTTCCAAGTTAGACTCAAAGTCTAAGCAATGTATCTTTCTTGGTTTTAAGAAAGGTGTAAAGGGATTCAAGTTGTGGGATCCAAGTTCACAGAAAGTTGTGGTTAGCAGAGACGTTGTGTTTGATGAGTCTCATATAGTGAAGTCAAATTACAATTCACAAGCAGTTGATGAAAATAAAGAAGGTTCTACTGTGCAGGTGGAGTTAGGTAAGTTAGAAACAACAAGAGAGAATAAATAATCAAGTGACTTACCAGGGCAACAGGAAGCATTAGAAGTTCCCTATACTGTGGCAAAGGGTAAAGGGAAGCGTACTCACAAAGCACCTATGAGATACGGGTTTGAGGACATGGTTGCCGATGCCCTCACTGTAGGTACAGGTGATCCATCTTCCTACCATGATGCTTTGAGTGATGCACAGCATGATAAATGGATGACAGCTATGATGGAGGAAATGGAATCTCTACAGAAGAACAAGACTTGGGAGATTGTAGAAAAGCCCAAGGGAAGAAAAATCATTGGGTGTAAATGGGTCTTTCGTAAGAAAGAAGCAGCATCTGAGAAGGAGCGTGAAAGGTATAAGGCCAGACTTGTAGCCAAGGGCTATGCACAGAAGGAGGGGATAGACTACAATGAAATATTCTCTCCAGTGGTGAAACACACTTCGATCAGGGTACTACTTGCTTTGGTGGCCATGTATGATTTAGAGCTTGAACAACTTGATGTGAAAACTGCATTTCTTCATGGTGACTTGGAGGAACAGATTTACATGGAGCAGCCTGAAGGTTTCAAGGTGCAGGGAAAGGAAGACCATGTTTGTCTGCTTAAGAGGTCGCTTTATGGCCTTAAGCAATTTCCTAGGCAGTGGTACAAGCGCTTTGATTCTCACATGATGAAGATTGGCTACACAAGAAGTGAGTATGATAGTTGTTTTTTATTATAAAGTGTCAAGTGATAATTCCATTATTTTGTTGATGCTTTATGTTGATGACATGCTCATTGCTGCAAAGAACAAACATGATATAGTCTCTTTGAAGTCTTTGTTGAGTGCTGAATTTGAGATGAAGAATCTTGGTGCCGCTAAGAAGATCCTTGGCATGGAAATCCTTAGAGATAGAAATGCAGGTAAACTTTGGGTAACTCAGAAGAGGTATATTGAAAAGGTGCTAGAGCGTTTCAATATGGAAAATGCTAAGCCGGTTAGCACTCCGTTAGCTGGCCACTTCAAGTTATCTGAAAGGGAATACCCTACAACACATGAGGAGGTGGAGCAGATGTCTCAAGTCCCTTATGCTAGCGCAGTTGGGAGTCTCATGTATGCTATGGTTTGTAGTAGGCCGGATTTGTCTCATGCAGTCAGTGTTGTTAGCAGATACATGAGTAATCCAGGGAAGGAGCATTGGAATGCAATTAAGTGGATCTTCAGATATTTGAGCAAGACTAAAGATATAGGTGTTATGTTCAGTGGCAAGGGAAGTTCTATAGAATTGGAAGGTTATGTTGATTCTGACTATGCTGGTGATTTAGACAAGAGGAGGTCTACTACAGGGTATTTGTTTACATTGGCTGGTGGACCTATATCATGGAGGGCAATGCTTCAGTCTATAATTGCATTGTCCACTACAGAGGTAGAGTACATAGCAGCAGTTGAGGCTGCCAAGGAAGGAGTATGGTTGGCTGGACTAGTTCGTGAGTTGGGGTTGGAGCAAGGAGGTACAGTGTTACATTGTGACAGTCAGAGTGCCATACATCTTGCAAAGAATCAGGTGTTTCATGCAAGGCCAAAGCATATTGATGTGAGATTTCACAAGATCAGGAAGCTTGTGTCAGAAGGCAGTATTCACTTGAGAAAAATTCATACAGATCTCAATCCTACAGATATGCTTACAAAGCCAGTTACTACAGAGAAGTTCGAGTCCTGTTTGGACTTGATTAATATTATTCATTGTTGAAGATGAGGGACGCACCAAACAGGTGCGGGTTTGTGCCTCTAATGAGGTACAATGATGAAGACATCTACAAGTTATCTTTACAAGAGGCTCAACAGAATTCAAGCCAAGGTGGAGATTGTTGGTGTATGATGTCTTGTATTCCATCGCAGTTTAATCCAGGGAGTACTGATGCAGCACCTAGACAGCCAGGACGGCAGTCCCGCTAGCCAGTTAGCGGGCCGTGCGGGTTATAAGGGGGCAGGAGGCCCCCCTGCATAGCAGGGGGTGTAGGGGGCGCAACCCCCCCGCTCGAATTTTTTTTTTTTAGGGCAATTGTAGTTTAATCCGGATTAGGGTGGCAATTGTAGTTTAATATGGATTAGGGTTTTTTTCGCTATATATTTGTAGCGAGGGTTTCTTTCTCTGTAATGCAAGCAATATGGAGAGGTGTGAGGAAGAGCGTTGTAACCCTATTCTCCATTTACAGTGAAGCAGGATCTCATCTCACCGGGGATGTAGGCAACCTTGCCAAACCTCATAAAATCCGTGTGCATTGTTTGTTTTTTTTTCTGTTATCTTCTACATCGTTTTAAGGTTGGGTTTCTACAAATTGGTATCAGAGCTCTAGGTTTCCGTTTTCTAGTGTTTACTATCACGATGGCAGGGAAGGGATTGAATGTCAAGTATGACATTGAGAGGTTTAATGGGAAGAACAATTTCACCCTCTGGCGTCAAAGGATGAAGGATCTTTTGATACAGCAGGGTTTGGCGAAACGTTGTTGGGGAAGTCAAAGAAACCTGCAAAAATTACTGACGAAGATTGAGAAGAGATGGAGGAAAAGACGGTAAGTGCTATACGATTAAATCTTTCTGATGATGCCCTACAATATGTTGTGGGTATCGAATCTGCACCGCAGTTATGGGCGAAACTTGAAAGTATATACATGACGAAGTCCTTAACGAACAAGTTGTTCGTGAAGAAGTAATTGTATTCTCTACAGATGGAGGAAGGTACAGATCTATTAGAGCATCTTAACATGTTCAATCAGATCGTAAGTAAACTTGTAAACCTGGAGGTTAAGATCGGGGACGAAGACAAGACGTTACTATTGTTGTCGTCGCTCCCAGAATCATATGATCACCTAGTAACGACTCTCTTGTACGGGAAGGAGACCCTTGAGATGGATGAAGTCGCAGCTGCCCTCATGTCCAATGATACAAGGAAGAAGGCCAGTAGTACGAAATCTCAAGGAGAAGGTTTTTTCGGAGGTGACAAGGAGCAGGAAAGAGGGAGATCAAATCAGAAGGGATCTGGGAAGAGTCGATCGAAATCAAAAGGGGCAAAGACAAAGGTCTCTTGTTACTATTGCAAGAAGGAAGGTCATCTGAAGAGAGAGTGCTTGAAGAGGAAGGTGGACTTAAAGAAGAAAGGTGTAGATAAGA
>NC_056565.1:33582202-33602317 GCF_013358625.1 Macadamia integrifolia | reverse complement strand
CAGTTGGGAGTCTCATGTATGCTATGGTTTGTAGCAAGCCGGATTTGTCTCATGCAGTCAGTGTTGTTAGTAGATACATGAGTAATCCAGGGAAGGAGCATTGGAATGCAATTAAGTGGATCTTCAGATATTTGAGCAAGATTAAAGATATAGGTGTTATGTTCAGTGGCAAGGGAAGTTCTATAGAATTGGCAGGTTATGTTGATTCTGACTATGCTGGTGATTTAGACAAGAGGAGGTCTACTACAGGGTATGTGTTTACATTGGCTGGTAGACCTATATCATGGAGGGCGATGCTTCAGTCTACAATTGCATTGTCCACTATGGAGGCAGAGTACATGGCAGCAGTTGAGGCTGCCAAGGAAGGAGTCTGGTTGGCTGGACTAGTACGTGAGTTGGGGTTAGAGCAAGGAGGTACAGTGTTACATTGTGACAGTCAGAGTGCCATACATCTTGCAAAGAATCAAGTGTTTCATGCAAGGACAAAGCATTTTGATGTGAGATTTCACAAGATTAAGGAGCTTGTGTCAGAAGGCAGTATTCACTTAAGAAAAATTCATACAGATCTCAATCCTACAGATATGTTTACGAAGCCAGTTACTACAGAGAAGTTTGAGTCCTGTTTATACTTGATTAATATTACTCATTGTTGAAGATGAGGGACGCACCAAACAGATGCGGGTTTGTACCTCTAATGAGGTACAATGATGAAGATGTCTACAAGTTATCTTTACAGGAGGCTTGACAGAATTCAAGCCAAGGTGGAGATTGTTGATGTATGATGTCGTGTATTACGTCGCAGTTTAATCCAGGGAGTACTGGTGTAGTACCTAGACAGGCAATTGTGTACTTTCCGGATTAGGGTTTTTTCGCTATATATTTGTAGTGAGGGTTTCTTTCTCTGTAATGCAAGCAATACTGAGAGGTGTGAGGACGAGCGCTGTAACCCTATTCTCCATTGATAGTGAAGCAAGATCTCATCTCACCGGGGTCGTAGGCAACCTTGCCGAACCTCGTAAAAATCCGTGTGCATTGTTTGTTTTGTTTTTCATTATCTTCTGCATCATTTTAGGGTTGCATTTCTACATCCCATGACATTTTTTATGCCCAACACTATGTCTATGTACTAAATCTTCCAAAAATTAGATTTTGGAAAAAAAAAAAAATACTACCTTCAAACTCTAATCGCACAAATCCAAGTTGTAGAAGGGTTGAATCCGTCGAAGAATGCCAAAATGTAAGAAGAATTCAAGTAATTTTGGAACAATCCCCCTTGGTGGTGTCAAAACTTACGATACTCCTAGCTCTTGGTCGAAACTTGTGGAACTTTTGAAATCTGTTAAAATAGGGTCGAAACCTGGTACAAACTAGTTTCGACCCTTTGTTTCGTCTTGCCCAAGGTTGAAATTTTGTCTCGATCAAAACTAAGAACCATGAGTAAGAAAGGCCATTTACCTATGACATAAACTCCTGTATAAACTTGGAAAGGATCAACATGAAACAAGTGACTGGACAACACAAATTGGAATGGCTCTAGTAATTTGATAGTTTGAGTACGGTTGATATAGTTGAGGGCCTTGAGGCACAATCCAAATATGGTTTTTGGGGTAGTTCTTTCTTGAGAAGGTTTTCCTTTAGATGATAAATTGTATTAGGAAGGCTTTTTCAATAAGGGAGCAATATTCCTTGGAGAAACCTAACATATGTAGTCAGAACCTCCTGTGTAAGGGAAGGGAGGTTTGAGAAAGAGATAAGTAAGTACAAAGAGTTTTATGCTCTACTAAAATAACCAACCTGATTTAATTACCTTGAAAACCATTAACTGAAGTTTGAAACTTCCACTTCTTAGACAATGTTCTTGAGATGTTACAACAACAACAAACTCAGCCTTATCCCAACTTAAAGGGGTCAGCTACATGGATCCATGCAAAACAAAATAGAGAAAAAAAAATGGTCTAAACAGAAAACAGGGGAAGGATGAGATGAAAAGATGAGATATGAGAAAAACAAGATGAGAGTCGTTATTGGACCATGTTGCCCCACCATCTTTGCTCCGAAAGGTATTAATTAAACATTAGAAGTGATGGGTCACACATAGGAGAACTTATCAGGAAGTACGACCACGATACGACGGGCCCCACAGCCATTAACTTGATTTGGGTAGTACAAATCCACTGGTAGATTCTGTTTTATTGTTTTAACTGAATTTCTTCAATACTCTTGCCCAATTGGGGAGGGGGTTCCTGAAGGGGTTTGTGCGCAGTAAATGAGGTATATCTATCATGCTTGAGTAGAGTAGAGCAATGAGATTAGGTTACTCACTACCAAACCTTCGGAGGTCTTAAACCCTCCTAGTTTTCTCTGCACAATCTGTACTGGCATGAGGGGTCATTCCGTCCCTCCTTACAGTAGACCGTTGATATCCACAGGTCACTGGTACTGACATTGTCCAGTGCATCATCTATTATTAAAACTTTTTAAAATTAGACTGGATTTGGTATGGGTGTAACAATATCTCCATTTAATAGGGCACTAATATACTTATACCATCTCTTCACAATGTCCTCATCTCATACCAACACTCTTCCATCATCACCTTTGATACACCTCACCTGTTGAAATCTTTACTCTTCCTTTCTCTCACCTTAGATATCTTATGTATAGCTTTTTCCCCTTCTTTTTTGTTTAGGTTAGTATAAAGATCCTCATATTTCTTCAAAGTATCTTCAATGTTCTTGAGACGTTTCAACATCAAAAGCAAGTTACGAGAAGGGAGAAACATTGATTTAAAAGAGATTCTGATTGTCTTCAATTTTTATCTAACTTTTCTGGGTTTTTTTAGAAGATTTTGGTCTTCATCACTCAAATTCATTCTGGATTCTCAAGGGTTTCAGACTTCCTGTTGGACTTGTTAGTTGCAATGGGTATGATACAGTCCTTGAGAGTTTAGATAGTATTCTGGGCCTCTTCTCCATCTTCTAAGTTGGAGTACGGAATTATGGAGAGGGATCTTGTGATTAACAGTTCAACCTCATCATACTTAAAAAAAAATATATATATATATATATATATATCATCCTTACCATCTACATCAGCACCGTGCCTACATCCACATCACAACCAAGAAGAAAATTACAACTAAAAACTTCTGCTGTAATTTTTTTTTTTATTTCAAAACTTAATGTTTTTCATTTTAATATTTCATCAAAATATTTGACCAGGCTGATAGTGTCTCATTTGATTCAAGTTTGATGTCTAGTGAAGGCCAGCATCATTTTTGTCATCCAATTTACTCGTGAGATTAAAAAACACCCAACTAATTTATGTTATGTCATTCATTTGCAGGTATGCAAACCATCCTTCCCTTTTAGGGATTGAACTTTTGAATGAGCCCTCTGCCTCCAGAGTTCCACTGGATGTCTTAATTTCATACTATTCAAAGGGGTACCAAATTGTGCAGAAATATTCATCCTCCGCTTATGTGATTATTTGCCAGCGAATCGGCAATGCAGATCCATTGGAGCTGTATCAAGCCAATATTGGGTTCTCAAACATTGTGGTCGATTTGCATTATTACAACCTCTTTGACACATTTTTCGTTAATATGAGTGCTGCCGATAACATTGAGTACATACTCAAGAGTAGGCAAACACAACTTCAGGTCCTGAACAAAGCAAATGGTCCATTAGTATTTATTGGTATGGCAAGATCCCCTTCTGGTTTGTTTCAATGATCTCTACTTTGCTTTGATAGAATATAGAATTGACCTATTTATAAAAGATCTTTGAGTTTTGTCATTTTGCAAAAAAACAGTGATATTGTGATTTGTGGATGGATTCAGGGGAATGGGTGAATGAATGGACCGTGACAAATGGTTCTCAAGTGGACTATCAAGATTTTGGAAGATCCCAGTTAGAGGTTTATGATACAGCCTCCTTTGGATGGGCATATTGGACACTCAAGAATTACAGAAAACACTGGGATTTTGAATGGAACATCAATAACAACTATCTCCAATTAGGTAAAATCTGAGGTTATCCACTACAAGGCTTATGTTCAATCATTTATTGATTCTGTCTCTGAATTTATATTAGTTAAGTCCAATTTTGTATTAGGTTTAGTTTTACATTAGCTCTTTTTCAATATTCCACACAGGTGAGTCATCAAAGCAGAAAATTTCAAGTGGTGCTTGGTTGCTTGCATTGGCATATTGGTGTCTTAATTTGGATTACATATTATGACAGAACAAACCAAAGTTACCTCACAGATACATAATAGAAGAGCAATATATTCAGTTCTTTCTTAGCCTTCATGGCTCATCATCACACACATATCTGAACTGTAAGTGTTTCAAATAGCATCTGAGAAAAGATCCAACCATCCACGGAATATGAATACTGTTGTAAAATATTGAGGCTCATATTTGGCATTCTTTTTTTATACTATACATTCAAAATATCAAATTCAGTTCTTGCTTCCAAAATAAGTGCCATTTTGAACAGCTTTTCTTACAAATTTAATGTCCATTGTCTAAAGCCACTGTTTATGGATCAGAATGTACACTCTCTTAACCACCTGGGCAATAGAAAAATACCCAAGAAAAATCACCACCAGAAAGCCAAAATAGGACAATGGCAATATACCTAGTTCCATGACTTTCCCAATTGGTGTCAAAGGAATTGCAATCGCAATTGCAGAAATCATGACAGTAGAGCAGATCAGTGGCCATGATGCCACTTCCTGGATGAATGGGATTTTTTCAGTTCGAACCAAGTGGATTCCCTCAATAAACCAAGCTGAATGGAAGAAGTTGGCTTGTAGTGGACTGTGGGTCCCATAGTAGAAACAGATGAACACAAGGGTGACAATATCACAGATAGAAAACAGAGGTGCATTCCACAACAGGAACCAGAGTAAGCCTTTGGGGGACCATTTTTGTGGGATCTTCACATAATCTTCCTCCATCTTGTCCCAAGGGGATTGGTATTTGACCTACAGTGTACAAGAAGTTTTGTGTCAGGAACTGCCTTGGGGTCAATGGCTCGAATGAGAGGAACAACGTAGCAATGCGGAGTGACAAGACACTGCCTATGTTGGCAATCACCGACATATTTATGTATTTAAAGGTCTTCCCGTAGGTGAAGTGCCCCGCTCAATACCTGCAACGAGGACATTGAGGTCTTTCTCTGGTAGTTTGATGTCAGCGAAGTCCTTTGCCATGCTTGCCCCTGAATCAACTGAAATCCCGACATCAGTGGCATCCAAGGCAAAGGAATCAATTATTCCATCTCCAAACCCCAACAATGTGGTTACCAGACTTGCAAGGACTGGACTGCACAGACCTTCTGAGTCAGGGTGAGAAGGCTAGCACTGTTACTTAACTGTTTCATGGAAGGTAGCATGATCAAGGAGCTCCATATCAGGTCCACTGATCACATGGGAGGTCCTGATACCCACCTCCTTGCATATCTTTATTGCCAAGCAGAGTGAGTCACCAGTCAACACCTTTGCTTTTACTTCTTTCTCTTGCTTTGCAGATTTCTTCGGAGGGTCAAAGAAGGTTAGAAGACCAAGGAAGATCATGTTTGATTCAACTTTCTCATTGTTTGTTGTATACACACCGTTTTGTTCCTGCAGTGTGAAAAAAGTTTGGTTAATAACAAGATTGTAGGAACCATTCAGTATCATCCTGGAGAAGCTTCTTAAGCATTCAGTCATCTCCAAGAAGAACTCAGAATGTCGAAATGAGTTGTCAGTAGACCTGATTACAGTTGCAACCAACTCTAGTATACTGTTAGCCAAATACCAACCATTGTCCAACATAATCTGGCTACCTTAGAAAAAAAGTGACAAAAGTTGATAAAAGCATGGGTGACTGAAAATGAAATGCACTCTAGAACTAATTTGACAGTGCTTGCAGTCTAATCGTTTTTTACAATTATTTACAGGCCAGCACTGCTATTGTCCTCTTACCAAATAACCCAAACATGTGTGACCAGTGATCCAGTATATGATCCATGACCAAATATGACATTGCAAATTTTTATTTTTATTTTTGTCATGAAAAGAGTATATCTCAGTACTAGCCAATCAATACATGTTTTATGGTATTTGTCCACCTACTTAAGTGGGTTTATATAATTAGTCTGCAGTGCTTTAGACATTTACTATACATTTCATGCCATAAATCCACGATGATGATGTCAGGGGCAAGAATTTCTAAGGAGATGGTCTAACAGGAGCTCAAGAAAAGAGGGGGGGGGGAATTATGACAAATTTCAACTTCTGGTTTGGTTTTCTGAGTAAAATGAGAAGCACTGACTCTTTCCATTCATTGCAAGCATCAAAGATGAGTTATAAGCACAGCTATGAAGATAGCAGAAACTGTCCTGATGAATATGCACCAAGTAGGATCATGATATTCAGTACGCTTGAGACTGATTGAAAAGATAGTTATAGTTAAAAAATTTGCATATAAATATTTCTGCTAGATTCCATTTCAAGGATTACAAAGCTAAATATCAGAGAATGAATGCCAGCTTGAAATCCAGTAAGCTGACGCCTATGTGACCATCAAAATTCATTTTCATTACAAATTCTGCCGTATAGATTTATTTTCCAGGTCTTAAGTGACTATAGTCTTCTTTGTTTAATTTGATGTTGGTTCTTCTAGACATTCAGGAGCAAGGAAGCAATTGAAGGCTTTCTAAGAACCCAGCAGTGTGGGCTTAAAATCAGAGAACAAGGCTATAATATAATGCACAAGAAGTGCTAGATAAGTTTCCTTTTTATTTTAAAGGGAAATGGGTTGTGCCATGCCCTGATGCACCTGCATTTTGATATATATTAGATCTATTTCACTTATTTAGTGATTTTTGTAAAATTTCCCTATTGTTTCTGGGCACTGAACCACCTTTAAAATAACCCCATCCAGCTTATGATAGTTGCAAACTAAAGAAGTAAAAGAGAACTAGAACTAAGAAATAACTAACTGATTGATGGATATTGATTGTTTCTCTTTCATGGTATCTCCATTATCCTTAATGGCAAATCATTCATGGTCCCATTTACTATCTTTTAGTCTCAAAACCTGAGATGGTCCTAAAGCAATGGCAAAAGGTTGGAAATTAACTATTTCAGGATCTATGTTTAGGCGTATTTTCAAGTTGGGGGGGGGGGGGGAAGCAACTCAATGCATGAGGCTCCAGCTACTACAATTCCTGCGTACTTTCAAGGGAATTGTGTCAAAATTTGCACCCCTCATCTGAATGCTAAATCCATTTCATTGCTTCTGTGGTGGACTACTTCTGTGTACAATTAACAGAATAAAGACCCTAGTTGGGTAGGAGTAGGTCTCTCCATAAAGAGGTAGAGATGCTTTCCCATGGGCTGCCTGTTTGTAGTTTAAACTTGGACGATTGATTGTTGTCTTTCCCGTTGTGAAGCTCTTTCATGTTGGTTTTTAATGCTTTGATTAGTTGCAAAGAGGACTTGTATCACTATCTTAATTTACTATTCCAATGGACTGGAGAAGAAGATCTGGGTTATTTCACTTGCTATTGCTGGGTTTTGGCATCTGTGTTCTCCAAGTAGGCAGACTGAAAACAGCAGAAAGTGGGTCTGTTATACCTCAAATTGCATGTTTCATGCATCCAATATTTATCTTCCAGTCTAGTGTATTTCCTATATTTTTACCTTGGAAACATAACACCAATAAGCACATAAGATATCTGCCGAACTCCTCTCTCAAAGGCATCTGGTGGTGGCTGTTTTCCTATAGTATAGTTGAAAATATGGTGCTCATACAAGTCCTTGATCCCGTGGAAACAATTAGACCTGTCCCAGAACCTGAAACTATACTTGTTTCCTGCATTATGGTATCAAATCCAAACAGTAAAAATAGCAAATAAAAAAAGAGTTGCATATTCGTGTCAAGGGGGCTGTGGAGTGTGGTCTACCTCACTGTGTGCTTTCTGCTTAACTACCCAACATTCCTTACCGTACATCATTGCTGATTATATGACTGTCCTGTAAGAATTTCCTTTTCTAAGTTTTAAAGGACTGTGTCGACCACACAACAATCCAGCCACACTTCTCCACTTCATCTGTCATATTTTAGTTCTCTGTGAAATGTCATTGATGAGTACATCATCAGGGCATTTAGGATATATCAAAGGAGACTCCAACATGTACAACAACATGCCACTTATGGCATATTTCTACGTACTTGGAAAGATGATTCCGACTGTATATGGTGCTCAAAATCTGACTATCGGATCTCCCGAAACTGATCCCAGAAGTCAAAATCACAAGGAAACCCAAACCGAGAAATGACCAGATTGTCCTTGGATCTGGTGGGTCCGCCAAAGATGTTTTTTTGGCAAACCCATCAAATTTCACCTTTTTGGGCTTGAATCCCAATAAATAGGGCCCCATTCCACTTCATAAGACATGGGTTGTGCACTCATCACTAAAGATGTGAATTTGAAACCGAAACCATTTATCGAAACCGAACTGAGCCGTTTACATTGAAACCGTAAAACCGTTTAGTAAATGGTTTGATTTTGGTTTCAAGTTTAAGACCAATTAGCTATATGGGTTAGTTCGGTTTTAACCGTTTAACTCGTCGGTTTCAAACAAAATTGACACCATGAAAACCGAACCGTTTACAGTGTCAAAATTGATCGATTTAACCCGTATAGCAATTTAATAGAATAAGGGGTTAACTCATGTGTTTTCAATGCCTCATGCTCTTTAATTTTAGAACACTAATGATAAGTTGTGTTCATTAGCAGCTTTGTTTGTATTTCACTTTCTACATGTAATATTTTCTTTTGGTTAGTTGTTTAGTTGTTTTAACAAAATAGGTTGGGATTAATTTAGGGAAGAAATTAGGACCATAGAGGTTGTTCAACAGTTTATTCAATAATTTACTCCTATTATGTAGTTATGTAGTTAAAACCTTGCTTGTTCAATGCCTTGTTTAATTTGATACAAGATTGAAACGTTTATCAACAAAAGCAAATTTTTGTAAGCATGCGAATAAACTAACAAACCGATTGCTAACCATTTAGAAACCGTATGAATTAAACCACAATCAAAACCATTTAAAACCGTGAATGTTCATACTCTTGAGAATGTCATACTCCTGCTTGCAACTAGCTTGTATCGCTGAACTCAAAGTACTGAAGGAAGGGATATGACCTGTGTTGCGTAACATTAATACCAAATTATAGAATTCGTAATAGAAATAGGAAAATAATGTAGCCAAATGGACTTATATGCATCATACAAGTGTTGTGAAGCATACATTGCATCATTTGAATTGCATGTGCTTGCTTGCCCCCACCCCTCATAGAGCTTGGGAAGTTCACCCCATTTTTGTTGTTATTTTTCTTAGATAGAGACATCAAACCAGTTTCTAGAAAAGAGACTTCTGGAGTTGCTTCCGCCACTTAGTGGGTTGTTCTAGACACCGAGGCGAAACACGGACCTGACTACGGGTGTGATGATTGTGCATATGGACCAGTGAACTACTTAGTGACTTGAGTGATTCTTTACTTTGATATATTTTGTGTGTGTGTATATATATATATATATATATATAAATATATGCAAGTCGGTATTATGTACCTTTAACACCAGTTTTCTATGACCTTGCCTTATGTATTTGATTTTTAGTGATCTTGGTGCATTGTGTGATAGCCTACAACTTCATGATCCTGGTACTGTTGGTTGACTGGGAATGATAAAGTATCAAGTGCCACATACCTTAGCCTATGGAAGACAGGGTGTGACAATACCATTATAAACCACAAGAGAAGACACAAGATTTAAAGTGGCTTGATCCCCTTGACCTACATCCACTACCTAGCACTAGACAAGCACTTGGACTTTCACTAACAATATTGGTCTTCCAATGATGCGAATTAAACTTTACAAAGTTGTTTTCCCAGATTAACAACCCAAGTATTTTCACAAGCTCATACTCACAACCCGGTAATTTCCTGGGATCACTACCTACAACCCAATCCTTTCTCAAAAGATTAGTCCCTCGCACTTTCACGAAGTGATGAATGAGTTTTTAAACTCAATATACAAATACATGTTTGTAATAAAATAATCAAATGAAGCTCAAAGCAATAAACCCTCTAACCTACGGTAGATATACAAAATCAAAACACTTAATTTCCCATGACAATAGTGGCCTTTGGATACTCAGACCATACCACAACAATTGCCATCACAATTAAAGGAGTCTCTCACAGTCAACCTCGAGCTGAATTCTTAAGCACCACACACTACCACCCTTCTTCCACACTCCACAATCGACCTCTGCAGTAGACATCGCTTAATTTGCAGTTGACCCCAAGGTTCTTTCGTAAGCCTAAGAGAGCCTTCATGTAATACAGTTTTTTTTTTCTTAGCTTCAGGCGGGTGACTTTGCCAACTTGCCTAGTGATATATACACATGATTTCTAGGCCATTTTGACTTGATCAAACATATGATTAACCTTCTAGCTTCAAGGTCAAGTCTATAGCCAAGTACCACTAAGGAAAGAGTTAGGGTTGCCACAATTTGTTAGGCCAATTATGACTTGAACCATTGGTCTAGTTTTGAGGTAGTTAAATCATTGGTCATGATATAGGTTAAAATCATGGAGGAATCAATACAATTTAGGATTCTAAGAAATAAACTAGTAAAAGCATACCCTAACTCTATAACTTAAGAGTCTAGTCTTCACAACCATAACCCCATTGAAGCTTGATGAAGATGTAGACACTCGGCTTCCGAATCACTTGAGCTCTTTCAATCATAAACAACCCATTTGTTAAAATCTTCTAAGGGCCCGTTTGATAACGTTTTTGTCATTTCTGTTTCAAGAAATGGCAGAAACATAAATTTCCGTTTCTAGAAACAGAAATGGAATTGAAGGTGTTTGATAAGTCATGCTTTTAGAAGTCGATGATAACCAGTGAAAGAATTACCACAAGTCATTTCCAGAAATGGCGAAACAAGTTGAACTTGTTTCGCCTGAGTCGTTTCTTGAATCATAAATAAGTAAAAATTTCTATTTCTATTTCTAAAAATAAGTGAAACGAAACAGTTTTATCAAACGCTTTTTGCTCCGTTTCTGCTGTTTCTGGAAACAGAAACGCGTTTCTTGAAACGTTATCAAACGGGCCCTAAGGTCTCTTCTTAATTGTAAACAACCCATTTCATTTGGGTTTCCCACCTCTTTGGGATAAGAGAGTAGATAGAGATGTGTGTGAAGAAGGATAAGTGAGTAGAGAGAGAAATGTGGGAGGAAGGGGATTTGTGAGGAAGAGAGGATGTGTAAGGAAAGGTATTTGGGTCCAAACATAATAAAAAAATATATCAAAAAAGGTAAAAGGTAATACATATATACTTTTATATTATGAGTTCTTCTAGGTGTCACTATGCTTAGTGAAGTATAATGCTTCATTATTTGCCACTTGATAGTACATGGGTTAGTCCACGTGATAGAGAACCTCACACACATCTTATTGACCAAATGTTAGTCCAAACTAAGCAATGAAAGTTTTTCAAACTCTAATTCAAAGGTTTTGTAAAATTATCAAAATACCATCAAATAGTGATAAATATACAGGGGAAGAGTTATTTGGCCGGGAGCATGGCCCCTACACTAGTGCATGGCCAATGGGAGCACAGGTGGAAGAATCAACAAGGTGGGGATTTTCACATTTCATGGGGGCAGTGCAGTTATTTTGCCCCATCTGTGTTTGGGCGAAGCCCCCCACACTCCTGCATAGAATCTTTTTTTCCCAAATATAAAATACAAAATGACATATTTTGTAATTTTAGCTACTTTCTCTATTCATTCTAAGCTGAAATTGTACCCATTAAGATGTTTGCCAGATCTTCTATCACATGGATGAACACATTATTGCCATGTGGAAAATAGTGAAGCATTACATTTCACTAAGCATACTGATGAGAAAGAAAACTCATAATAATAATCATAGTAATATGATATAATATGATATGGGAAAAGGTTCTATGAAGATATGACAAAGGGACAGAAACACTCTTTCTATCTCTCTCATCCTTACATTGAATAAGCTTTATGCCCTCTTATGTATAAAATTGTTTCATTGCTCCACATTGGTTTGTAATTTGTTATCTCAAAGAACCCTCTCACAATATGAGAAAATCTTATCCTAATCAAAGTTGGTGGGAAAAACAATGTGTAACTCTTTTTTTTTCTTTTTTTTTTTAAGTGTGGGGGTGGGGTGGCGGGGAGGCCCAGGGGCTATTTAAGGATAGGAAATAAGAATGTTGCCCTGTGGCATCCCCCTGTGCCCTCTTGCATGGAACAAAGAAAACCTGACCCTCCCCTTAGATGCTTGTGTGCGCATTCATAGCAGCAGCCTTTCCCTTTATTATACTTTTCTTTCAACGGGGTAGTCCTATATTCCACATTTATACTCGGGAAACACTTGCAAGATAATGACACCTTGTTTGTATCCAGTTTTTTTTTTTTTTTCTTCCAAACACTTAAAGCAAATCAAACAGTACCATTGGGTTAACTGAACTGCATGGAGTAACTTTAGAGGACAGCAAACCAGACCTGTGTTTGGTATGCATTCTCGGAATTGTTTATGGGTTGAGAATGCATTCTAAATCAAGAAAATCGAAGATCAGAATACGTTTCAAACAGAATCTATTCTAAAAATACATAGCAAACACAGCCATAGTGACTTCGTTGACCTTAATTTACATTGAATAGGGTTAGCTTCACCTGCACTTTATACTCTTTTTCCTTCATGTATGCAGAATAGATTTACAAACAATTTATACTCAATGAACCTGGATGATTTTGAGACCTTGGTGGAAGAGAATCTTATATTGTTCTTCGCTATAAGAGAATCGTATACTGTGGCTAGTTGATCATCTTCAGGTTTTTTTTCTTTCAAAATTTTGAGTGTCTTCTAATTTGGATACCCCAGATGGGTTAAATTAGAAAGAGACAGTGTAAAAGCAAGTCCATACCAGTAGGCTAGTAACCAAAGAGAGGGACAACGGAGATTCTCATCTCCCCACTTGGACGTAAACCCATCCAAGTTCACTGAAAGAAAACCATAAATATAGACCCAATATTGCTAGTCCTCTTCAATATTCATCAAAAGGATTACAAAAGCACGTTTGGTGTCCCCTGGAGTTCCTCTATTCACTTCAGCTAAGACCTGTTCTCTAACAAAACTTGCCTAGCTGAAGTGTTTGGAGGAACTCTGGGTGCCACCCAACAAAGTTCTCCCACTTTTCATTTTAAAGTTGGGAGAGGATTATCCGAGCAAGCAGGGTACTCAACACCCTCTCATAATGATTTGTTTAATCATTATTTTTCTCTAAAAAAAAATCATTATAATAATAATTCATGTGAGGAGGCATAGCTTACACCTTAGGCTCAGATAGCCTTTTTCCTTCAAAATATTATAATTTTTGTGGGAACGACTGCTGCCAGGATGCATTGTGTATGTTAGTGTTTCTCTGTGTCTATCTCTCTCTTCCTTCCTATTAAATGACATGTTTCCCCCTATTGTTATTGTGAGAAGAGAGAGATAGACAAAGGAGGTGCTTACATATTGTAGGGTACAAGCCACTCAAGGTTCTTGTATTGATAACTCACAATAGTTTCATGGTTTTCTTCTTTGGGGTTTACCTACTTCGCTCGTTACAGATTTTATTGTTCTATTTTAGTTTTGCCTGACTTTGTCTAAGGTTTCTATTGATGGCAATCAGTTCAGGTTTGGGTTTGGGTTTGATTTGATCCCTAATTCAAGATAATAGGAGTAAAAATGTCTTTTAAATTTAAGACCAAATACCATGAACCTCCAAGAGGACGAGTGTCATTCCAAAACATGGGATAGGGGGTGTAATTAGGGTGTAGCACAGGGAAGGCTATCTTATTTACTCATTTTTATGGAGATCATAAGTAAGGAGAAGAACAAATTTTTCCTCTCACTAAATAAAACTAATTAATTTCATAGAGAGAAGCAATTTTTTTTTTTTTTGGGTAGGATCATCTCCTGTTTCTCACCTTCTCCACTGGAGATCATAGTTCTCTCTCACCCCAAAATCATTGGCTTTTCTTCATGTCCATAGTGTTTAGAGAAACAAAATCTCCCAAGTGAGTTTCTTCTTCAAGGAAATTCAATGGAGCCTTAAATTGTGAAATCATAAACATAAACTTCAAATAAGTCTAACTGTCAATTGAGAACAACTTTAATCTCAACCAAATATTTAATTGGAGTGCATCAAACACTTGTCAAAAGAAATTTCTGGAGAAATATGCACAAAATACACATTCTTACCTTAAATTCTGAATTTTGAAACACATCAATATACATTCAATGATTCAAACACATAATTTAGACTAAGGAAGTGTTTGGTTTGCATTCTTGGAATGCATTTTATGCTTAGGATGCATTCTAGGGTGTTAAAAACAATGTTTGGTATCCGCTATCATCTTTAAGCATCAGAATGCAGTATCAATCGCGATCCATTCTAGAATGGGCAAAATGACCCATTCCACGCACTGAGACAAAGGGGGGAAAAACACGTTCTCAGTGACCCCTACAAACCCGACATTATCCTCAACCTTTTTTTCCTAAAAAATGTAGGAGCTTCAAGGGAGCTTTTGGTGAGAAGAGCCACTGCGAGAGCTTCATCGAAGAACTGTGACCTAAGGGACCTTCGTTCCTTCAAAAGACTTCAACCAAGCTTCACTCCTTCGAAACACTTTGACAATCTTTGCTTCAAGGTCAGATTTATCTCTCTCTCTCTCTCTCTCTCTCTCTCTCTCTCTCTCTCTCCTCTCCCTCCCTGTGTGTGTTGATTTCTATATTGTACAAATCAATCACTCTATGTGTTAGCAAGTATTGGAAGAGGGGAATAACTGGGATTTAGATGAATTTATATTGATTTTCGTCTGATTATTTTAGGGTTTCATTGTTGATTGTTTTAGGGTTTTGTTGTTGGAGAATTGTGATTCCTTCAAAGAACTTCACTCGATCTCTATCTCAAGGTAAGATTGTCACGTCCCATTCACATTAAACCAGATCGATGACCGAATTACCTCCGGGTAACCCAAGAATCACCAGGATCATCTGATATAGTAAACCACAACACAACATGCACCACAACATATGAAAGTATAATTGAATATTTCAGCAAAAGGCTTATCACATATATCTGTAAATTTTTTCACTACTCTTGATACCTAAATTGTTATACATAGTATATATATATGTACATGTGGTCCCGCAGGCATGAAAAATACACAAGAAAATAATAATTTAAATATCTAGAGCACAAAAGGGGAATACATCAAAAGAATAAAAAAGGTGATGATCAGAAATTGCTACTGTTGTCCTGCAATGTAACCCTCGCACACGCACCCGGCACCTTGCCCAAAACCTTTTGGAACCCACCAGTCCCCTACCGAAAACTTGTCTGTGGGCCCTGACTCCTGCTCCTCCATGGGGAAACCTGCAAAATCATATAAAATATATATATACAAGGGATGAGCTCACTAGCTCAGTAAATGGGAAAAAAGATGCAAACAAGCAGTCGCATTTCAAATGATCTTATATGCATGCAATTTATTTTATGTCTATTCGCCTAAGCAACAATGCTAAGTCATAGGTTACGTGCTACTCACAACCACAGTGCGTGTATGCCCAAGGTACGAGTCGCATTCTCCATCCCGCGATACACCCATAGGGTTGTCGGAGAGGGCCGGCCGTGAGTACTTGAAAAAGTAAATCGTGGCCGAACCACAACAGAAAATAAATGTAGTATGCTTGGCCCTCTGAATATATCATCAAGGTTTCCAACTGTCTTAATGATCAGCCAAGCGTACTTCTAACCACCATGGCAGTCCGCAACCGACGCTTCCCCCTAGTGATAACTCAACACCTAAACCCTTGTTGGAAAGGGTCATAGCACGAGAGAATGTCAACCTAAACCCAATGCATCTATATGAGATAGTGCGACTACAGAGTGCTTCAGCGTCCCATTCCACGGCGCACCAATGCGTTCGTTCCTAAGGCAACTACAACGTCTAATCTAGCAATTCATCACATATCTAACAAATCATCATTATCCAATAATTGAAATAATCCATGCTCATAATTCAAAGCAAGTAAAAAGTGTTTGGAAATTTAAAGATACAACATAAAGATTCATAAATGAATCCTGCAATAGACTAGACATATGCATAAAGATGGCATCCATAATTAGTAAGATGATATATAAAATGGAAATGACGCAATAAACACTCCAAAATAAAATCAACATCCTCCCTCCACTTACTTATTCACATACAAGAATGTGCACACTTGATACGAGTGAGATTCGACGTGTGAAGACGATGGTCACAAAAGCCTAATATAGAAAGGACTCTTAGAATACGTCCGTTCCGAGACCATAAAACAATGAAAGACATGGTCACAATGTGTTTAATAACGCAAAGGTGGATGTCGATGAAGTTTGAGCTCGAACGGAGCTCATTGGACCACAGGTGGGTCATACAGGTGGGTAGGAGGACCCACCTGTGCAAGCTACCCATACAGGCAGCACCCCATACCACACCAGTGGGTGTTACCGGCGGGTCTAGGTACTCACAGGTCCTACCTGCCTGTAGGACCCCAGGGCCCAGCCAAGACCAGTGGGTCTAGGTACCCACCGGTCCTGCCCACCTGTAGGCTCCAAGGCCCAAGAAAAATTAGTGGGTTTGGTGACTCGCCGGTGCCACCCACCAGTGTCCAGCGGGTTCTGCTGTCTTACTTCCTTTCTTCACCCCACCTTTTGGGAACCCAAGGGGGGTCGTTTCCTTCGTATTTTTCACACATTTAAGACTTAATCCACATGAATACAACATAGATCTAAGTTCAAATCAAGATTTGGGAACAAATCATACCTTCAGGTTCAAGAAACCCCAAAACCTAAGATCCTTCCTCCAACTCAAGTTATCACTTAAATGCTTTTAGATCTTGTTTGTTCCTTCTTTAAAACCTTCAAAGACAACACATAGACTCTCTCTTAACTCCTTGATTCGACCACACAAGAGGGTTTCACCAGATTCAAGGGATTTTGGCACTTACCTACCTCAAATCCCAGTGCTCAAAGTTTCAACCACCTTTCCGGTGTCAAAACGGCAAGATACGGTTTCGGCAACAAGTGGGGAACACTTTCCCCCACATTTCCTTCCCATTTCTTCCTTCTTTTTATCCCTCTTCTTTACTCCTCTTCACCAATCTTGCTGAAATAATAAATGGGAGAAGAGTAAATGCTATTTATAGTTGGGTAATAAATATCTACTAAGGTGTGCTTGGCTTTGACACCTTATGACCCAAATAGCATTAAACTGCGATGCCAAGCGAAGTAGCTAGTAATACCAGACACACATGACTCCATTACAGCAGGGAACTTGAAACACGCGTGATCATCCAAGTTGGGCTTGCTAGGGCCCACATTTTCCCTACAGGTGGGTCGCATGGGAGGGTCGTACCCACCTGTTGGCCAAAACATGGCCAACCTTGTGGGATTTCGATGGGAAAGGGGTTCTTAATGCGTATTTCACTCCCGCCATTTGTCATGGACTAAATTCTCATTATCTAATATGACCACATACCTTCTCTACTCATACATAGCCTTATGATATATGCAAGGGTATGGCTTAGGCTTGAGAACCACATCGGGCACTGGCTCGAATTTGTCCCACCACCCCGCATTCGAAGTCACCCTTGCTGTCATATACCATAAGGCACCCGCATCAACCCTTGTCGATTCAGACCTTGCATGACCAAACCGAACTAACCGGTCAATAAACCGGGTTTAGAGAGCAATGCACTACAAAGATTCTTCTCTCTTCCTCTGATTCCTTCCTATCTCTTATGTTTTCACGTTGCTAGACAACTTCCTTGAAATTGGCACCTAATGAACCCTCCTCAGGTCTAACCCATCAAAGCTCTCACGTAACCACAACTCTTATCTCTCTCTCTCTCTCTTTGTTTGTGTGTGTCCAAATACATTTTAATGCGATTTCTAAGAATATTAATCTATTGTTTTCTATATTTAACCCTATTAAGATATTGATCACCCAACCATCACCAGATTCAATTGTACAAGTCTTTTTCTATTCAATTTTTTCTTCTAATTTTGAAGAACATAATAGTTTCTCAAGTTTTCATTGGTTCTCATTTCTCAGCTTGAAGATATTTTGATAATCTTTTGAGAATGTCAATTTTTTTTATGTTCAATGTATGGTTTGTCTTAGAATAGAGCAATAGTATTTGGAATGATGATCATAACCAATTGTGACTATATGTTTGACAACACCCTTTGGATATGATGATCATAACAAGTTGTGACTATATTGAAATTTGTTTGTGCTCTGTTGGTTGATACCCATTTGGTGCTTTAAGCTTTTGTTCATCATTTCAAGCAACTTAATCCATAGTCCCCTTTGTCTGGGATTTGAAGTGATGTACTAAGTTGATTCTCTCTTGCTTGTGTGAGGATTTGAGTGGTGTATGATCTCAAATCTCTCTAGTTTTCATTATTTCTGGTTCTTGGTGGGTGAATGCCCCTTTGTTTTAAATTCTCTACCCTGTCCCCCACCTATTCAATGCCTAGAACTTTAATGTGAAGCCGAGGATTTCTTTAGCCCTAAGAACTATAGTGCGAAGCTGAGGATTTCTTTAGCCCTAAGAACTATATTGTGAAGTTGAGGATTTCTTTAGTCCTCAGATGTGCAAGCTAATTCAGAAAAAAGAAAATTCTAGCCATTCAATGGCCAACATCTCTAAATGATGTATGTCAACTCTTGATTTTCTATAGACCAAACAAGAATATGGTTAAATTGATGCTGGCCTTTTTCTCTATTTGGGTTTGCCAACTTTGGACAAGAAAGAACGACGTAATGTTTTCATGAGCATAGAAAGGATCTTACACAATGGAGATGGTAGTTGAAGAGTTGAGGCAACTAATGTTATTTTGGGACAAGCAGGTTAGATGAGATTAGTGTTTTAAAAATTGGGGATCTGATTCTAATAGGCTGGTGCCAATCTTGATTCTGATCAATCTGGATTGGAACAACCCTTTATAGAAAGTGTTGATGTTTATTGAGTCTGATTCTTCACTGATCCTGAATTCCTAATTAGCTATCATTGAAAGACATAGTTAATCCATATTCAAAGAGTACATGGTGATATGATGGAACAAAATGCAACAGGTTGATGGGGATCCTTGTTTTTATAACTTATTTATTTTTTGTCCTTTTATGAATTTAAATATATAATTGTATGAGTTGTTGCAGGCACAACGATTAGGAGCTATAGGCATTGTCATCTGGACTAATTAAGTGGGTGTGGTGAATCAATTTAAAGAGGATCAAAGTACTTGGCCACGGGAAATATATTGTTTTTTGTTGAATTTGAAATATTTAAGTAGATGTTTGTAAGTTTTAATCTAGTGAAAATATGTCGTGGTCAAGTGGTGGTGGAGCATCAGTTAGCCATCAACGTTAAGACTGAAGGGATCAGTAATCAACTTCTAATTTCCCGGCCTTCCTCCCCCTAGAAGTTTTTTAATGATTTCATTTTCCATGCTTTGTTGAGATGGAGGCCCATGTAATCATTCGCATTATAATGTGGTTTTATCTATTCATAGTAAAATATACATGACAACTTGTAAGGCTCCATTTGGTATCTTTCTAAAAAAACGTTTCTGGAGTTTTTTCGTTCTATTGGAACGAAAAAACGGAATCTTCTGTTTGGTGCACTTATGGTCCGTTTATGTTTATTTGGAACAAAAAGTGAAAAAAAAAACTGAAAAAAACGATATTGGACTTGGAGTTCCGTCTTCCCAGTTTCATTCCGTTTTACAAAAAAAAAAAAAAAAAAATCCCGATAAAAATTTGAAATTTTGAAACACCATTTTTTCGTTTAAAAACTGTATTTTGACCCATGAAATTTTCGTTTTTGACACGAAACGACGTTTTTGGAACAGAAACGATAGCAAACGGAGCCTAAGTAATTACGGGGTTTTTTTTTTTTTTTTTTTTT